>NW_009694960.1:15707-20473 GCF_000703405.1 Apaloderma vittatum
GGCTGGAAAATCTCACCAGGCTCACATAAACACTTCTTCACTGTGAAATATCGATGTTAATATAGAACATGAATAATTGAGCTTCTGATCTCTTTGAAAAGTCTAGCCTTACTGAACATTACAAGACATGTGATTTATATTATTTGGATAGCAGAGGAAATAACAAACGGTTTCACCTCTTAACCCTGTCTGATAGGCAGCCTTAAGAACACCAGAGTACAGTAATTGCTGTAATGGCAGCTTGCCCAAGTTAAGTCTTAATAGCATTATAATAAAAAGAGTACTTTTGGCTCTTTTTAAAATTGATTCACCCTAAAAAGTAATCAATAAATGCAATTTTTCACCTCCTCACTGCAAGTATCTGCTTGGTATTTCTTAGCTTTTCTTGCACTCAGCTTTGCTGGAGTCCCACAACAGTGAGCCACCTGGCCACTGATGCTCCAGGTACCCCTCAACCTGGAACTGGTCAGATACAGCAAACAGGACAGAAACGGAGACAAGAAAGACTGGAGAAGTAATCCTGGCATGATTCAGTCTTTACTCCAGGCTCCTTAGTCCCCATTTCCTACCACTAGACTCCCAAGCATATTTTTCCCTGATGAGAAGAGACCTAAAAATAAACATCAAATGAGCACTGGCCAGGGTTTGGCTGGCTACCAAAGCCTCTTCCACAGACTTTCCCAAGCAGTGCTGTGCACCACCAAGAACTGTGGCAGAAGTGCATCCCATAGGCCAAGCCATCAGTCTCGAGCCAGGATGATGGCACTCCTAGCACGAGTGACTGCAGAGCTCTGGACTGACCAAGCACATAGATACCATGACCATGGAGACCTCAGAGCAATCACTATTCATCTTCAGCTTTGCAGACTTTATTGGTGTTACTTCTCCCTTTTGACTTATAGCCTCCACTGTTAAGAGAATTGAGGGCATAAAATGGAATACCTTCACTTCATCTGATTTAGCAGCTCATTTAACCAGCTTGTAATTTGAAACAAGTCCAATGGAAAAGTTACCTTCCCTTTAGAGAAAGAAATACCATGTTAATTATTCTTTACTGGGATAACAGTAACATTCTGATATCCCACCCAGAGCCAAAGGCAGTCCAGCAGGAGTCAGATAGGTGCTCAAAGATCCTCATGCCCAGCCTAGCCCAGTGCTGAGGTGGTCTCTCAAGGCCCACATTTCTCAGGATTCTCATCTAAATCCATTGGAATATATCCTTCTAAGGGCATATTTGAGCACTGAAATTACCCACATCCCAGTGATAGGACAGCAGAGAGAAGCAGGTATCTATGGCACACGGCAAAGAGCCAGGCAATTCACTGCCCAAGTTGCTTGCCTGAACCTGGCACTAACAAAGACCAGGAACAGGGATTTAGGCAGAATTTCACACAGCCAAGCGTGGTCCTAAAAGCAGTTAAGTAATTTAGGAAAGGATGCTTACAAATGCTCTGTGTATCTTTCTGAAACCCAGCAGGCACTATAACTGAGTATTTAATTTCACAGTAGCTGTGAACTTGTCCACAAAATATTTAAGCCTCATATGTCCCGTCCCATAAAATATACATGAAATCCACACCAAATGTATTAAAAGTACTAGAGACTTAGTCTACCTGACAAACTGAAGCAGTAGATGTTATTTTAGAATTGTGACAAGTTTTGCTGGGGCCAGTTGTGTGTAATATCTCTACTGGGTTTGCCTGGCCAGACTTCAGTGGCAGGGGAGGCTGTAGGTGTGGCCTCTGCAAGAAGTTTCCCCTAAGTCTGATAGAGCCAATGCCAGCTGGCTCTAAAGATGGCCCCACCGCTGGCCAAGTCTGAGCCAATCAGGAATAATAGGAGAGGAACACCTCTGTGAAAACATATTTAAGAAATGGAGAAAAAAAAACCAACTGTGCCACACAACAACTGGCAGAGGGACAGAGGAGTGAGAATGTGTGAAGACACCAAGGTCAGTGAAGAAGCGGGGGAAGGATGTGGTCCAGACACTAGAGCAGAGATTGCACTGGGTCATGGTGAAGACCATGGTGAAGCAGGTGTGAAGCACGGTGTGACAGGGTGTAGATGTCCCCTGCAGCTCATGGAGGACCCCACACCAGAGCCAGTGCATGCCTGAACGGGGCTGTAGTCCCATGGGAAGCCCATGCTGGAGCAGCTTCCTGCCAGAGCCTGTAGCCTGTGGAGAGAGAGAAGCCCACAGTGAGCAGATTGGCTGGCAGGACTTTTGTGACACTGTGGGGGACTCACGCTGGAGCAGTTTCCCCCTGAAGGACAGCACCCCATGGACAGACTCACTTGGGGCAGTTCGTGAAGAACTGTCTCTCGTGAGAAAACTCACGTTGGAGAACGGTGTGTGAAGATCGTCTCCTGCGAGAGGGACCCCACAGTGGCCCAGGGGAAGAGTGAGGAGTCCTCCCCCAGAGGAAGAAGCAACACTGGAAACAACATTGGATGAACTGACCACAGCCCCCATCCCCTGTCCCCCTGGGAGGGGGAGAGGTGGATAAACTGGCACTGATGTTAAGCCCAGGAAAAAGGGGGGGAGGGTGTTTTTTTTGTTTGGTTAGGTTTTTTTAAGATCCATTTTTATTTCTCACTATCTTATCAGATTTGTTCTTTAATAAATTTAACTAATTCCCCAAAAATTGAGTCTGTTTTGCCCGGGACGGTAGATGTGGGTGATCTCCCCATCCTTATCTCAAACCATGGGCCCTTCAATCCATTTTCTCCCCCTGTCTAGCAGAGAAGGGGAGGTGACAGAGCGGCTGTGTGGGCACCTGGCTGCTGGCCAGGGTCAAACCACCACAATATCTTTATCGATGCTCTAGATACGGGGATCATGTGCACCCTCAGTAAGGTTGCAGACCACATCATGTTGGCTGGGAGTGTTGGCCTGCTTGAGTGTAGGAATGGTCTACAGGGGGATCTGAGCAGGCTGGATTGAAGGCAGTGCCAGGTTAACAGCTGGACTCAATGATCCTAAAGGTCTTCAACTTAAATGATTCTATTCCGAGCGATAAAATGTTTGTTGAGAGCACAAGTTATTATGCCTCACTTCTGACAGGCTTTCACTCTAGCTTAAAAATACACATTTTTTAACCTGAATATCACTCACTAGTTCACACAATCTACTAAAATTCTTCAAATTGAAAGACTGCAGTAGTAACAATATTACCTGCATGTGTGCATATATATATATAAATACAGTATCTCGGATTTCTTTCTCCAAACAATCATCCATTAGGTTTAAGGATATTCAATTCAGATACAATCTGTAGAGTGCAGAAATGGATTTGTAACACCAGAAAGAATTGGTATAGGGAGACAGACTGATCTCCAGCTTAAAAGGGCTGCTGCTCCTGCACACCAACTCCAGCTAACCACCTAGTCCCATGCCAGCTGAAAATGTTACTTTTTATGCCCAGACCTCAGGGTATTGTTAATTTTGCCTACGCATGAACTCCTGGCACAATCTAAGATTATTTCTTTATCTGCTTATACTTGCATCATTAAATCACTTCTCACTTATTCTTTAAGTTGCCATCATATATAATTATATTTAGTTGCCATTAATAATTAATATAGCTTAAAAACTCCCTCTAACAGCCCTAATTTCCAACTGATAAAAATAAAAAAAAACTCACTGGATTGGGCCCAGGTCTTCTGCTACACTAGTGTTACATTAGCCTAACCACAGCTTTCAGTGAAATTAATCTTGTTCACTCCACCAGCAAACAGAGAAAAAAGGTCATTCCTACTGTTTTCTCCCTACTACACTTACAGTAGGAATTTAATCCAAGTACATGCACACAACCCAATCTCTGGAGGGAGAATTACTCAGTATGGCCAAGTAGTATTACAGCAAATCTGACAATTTTTCATTACTGCTAATCATTTTCACCATGAAAATTGGCTCATTTAAGGTAGCACAATGCCTGCATACACCAGAATTAGACAGTGACATTAGTATGAACACCAAATAAGCTAAAATAAAATCATTCCTATGTCCGCATTAAAACAATTCAACAAATATCATGAGGGAAATTAGGAATTAGCTTGCCTGGACTCTAATGCATTACTGATAATTACACATGTAATCAAATTAACCATGGCATGCCGACCTGGTCTGCCTTCCCACCCACTGCTTTCGACTGTTCTCATGACACTTGCTCTGTTATGGACAAAACAAACCTACTCCTTCCCGGGCTAAGCGGATCACAACCCCATTCAGGTACTCGGGGTGTTCCCGGGGTGGCCACAGTGTTTGACATCCATGTGTCCTGCTAAAACAACCTCCCCCTGCTCTCACAGCTGCTGCTGACAAGTTATCATCCTCCCAAGCAAGCCCATGCCTGACCTACCCCTGAAGCACCAACAGCAAAGTGCACATATGACTGTCTTTCATACACCATATTCAGCGGGAAATCATGAGCGGGAAGACTGGATCAAAACTCAGCTGGCTTTGTTTCTTTGCCATCATGGTGTCTGTGTTTTGGGGATTTTTTTCTGTTTTGTTGTGGATTTTTTTTCCCCCCTTCTCTCCCCTCATATTGCCCCCCCCCCGCCTCAGTTAAAAAAATAAAAATATCAGGGGGCTGCAGCAGTGTAACAGTCTGTTACCCAGTACCAAAGTCCTGGGGTTCATCTTGGGGCAGTATAAAACAATGGGGTCTGCAAAGCCTTGTTGCAGCAGACTTACTCAGTACCTCACACTTCTAAGAACGATATTCATCTTTGATTTTCATTTAAAAGGTCCTGCTTCAGCA
>NW_009694960.1:20511-23343 GCF_000703405.1 Apaloderma vittatum
GGATTAAGGAAAACAAAAAAAGTCATATAGCAAATTAAGACTTAATCATTGTTCAGTTGTGTTACATAAATGTTAATTGTCCCAGTGTAATTAACTCTATTCCTGTACCAAAGGTAAAAAAACCTATAGCATGCTTTGTTTCAAGGTCACAAAACAAGCAAAAAAGGCAAGAAGAGAGGCAAGATCTACTGACTTGTCACCTCTACTCAGTCCTCTGGTTCAACCACAAGGCAGCATCCACTCCTCAAGCTGACATAAAACACATTAAAAACTAAGTCAATGCCAGCTACCAACTAACAAGGCTGCAAAAACAGAGGCTGGGAAAAGGAAGCCTTTCCACATTAACCATATAAAGGAACTGCAGTTTAAATCAGTGCTCAATATGCAGCAAGTTTGACAACTAGGCTCATATACAAAATTATCTAGCTCTTTTTACATATACTTGTAATAACTACAGCAACTATGGACTTAAAAATTCAAGCACCACCTCTGAGTTCAGCTGCAGTCTTTGCTCAGCTATTTATCATCCTAATGGCCCTGCCAAAACAAAAATAAATTCTACTAGACATATCATTAAAGTATTTAGCAATCAGTACAGTGTAGTGATATAATTCACTAAACCCAAAATACCTCAAAATGCTAGCTGCTACTATCCCTTTACAGTTACTAAAGTGCCTTAATGAGATTTTATCTGGTTGCAAAGTGTAAGTATGGATGGATTTACACACAAGATAGAAACAGTCCATCTAATTAGCAGCTAGAGGTTTAATGGCTAATATTAATTTCTGTTGAACAGTGAGCCCTATCACTCATCTGAAAGCTCTGAATTCAGACAGCTGTTGGGGATTCATTTTACTTCAAAGACTCAAAGGTGAATTTCAGATGTGACCCTGCAGTGAAGAAGTCTGAATTGTGACCAAATCAAGAGACAGACATTCAGAAATGAAAATGCTCCCAGAAATTGCTACAAGGTCATCCCATACCCAGCCCGGTCTATACGAAGCACTCTATGCTGCAGCCCCAGGTGACAGTGCACTTTCGGAGGGTTGCAAATCGTTCCTTACCCAAAAGCCCAATTACCATACTCCACAAAGCATGAAGATTGAGGGATTGTGCAATTACCATCCCAGCTATTATCACCATGTGGTTCCAACCCAGCTCAATGCCCCTTCAGAGATCACCTGTAGGTAACAGTAATTCCTCACACAACAATAACTTTGAACCTGCTCCAGGCAAGCAACCAGCTACAAGCACTGATGCTGCCTCTTAGGGCAAGAGCTGTAAAAGCTATTCTTTGCCTTCCAAAATTTCAGCATCAGAGAACAGGGCAGGGTAAGATCTGGCATCTGGAACGACACGGTTTGTCAGCCCAAGGACTCACAGTTACAAGCAAACTCTTTATTTCCGCCTTGGAATTAAGCCTGCTCAAATTTCTTGTCTCTAGTTGGGATCAGCAGGAGAGAAGCATCCTGAGGTCTTACAGCGCCAGGCACACAAAGGCACTGGGCAGCACGTATTCCTGCTTCAGAGCTAGACTTAGACCAGCCAGCAGGATTTGCCTTGCTTTTCATCTTCTACAAACTTCAATTTTTAAACATGCTGAGCACAGGAACCCTTCAGTGTCTGTACTGCCAGCCCTCAAATTCTTCTTCTGTGCAGTCCTAAGAACATGCCAAAAATAAACTGAGGTTTCCATTGCCTATTGAAAAATCAAAGGAAAAGCAAAAGCATGGCAGCTAAAGCAAAGCTCATTTTACACCCTCCAGTCAGCAATACAGAAAGTGAAAACCCCTGCATTCCCTGATATTTTCTCAGTACAAATAAAAAAGCCAGCCTTCCTCAGCATGCACAAAAAAAGACATTTTTCTTTGTTGTTTGTAGCTTATTGATTTTCAGTTGTTCAAGTATAAGTGAATCTGTAAGTCTTCACCTCTAACTGCCCTGCATGTGCTTTTATGTTACAGAGCAGTTTCAGGCAGTAAAATGTCAAAATAACGAGATAAACAGGTAACTGTGACAAGTCTTCCCACGGGCAGAAAAGCATTATCAGCACCTGCTGCATTTTCCATCTGCTCTGAAGTACCTGGGAGAAAAAAAAATCAAAACTTTTGTATAGTCTCATGTGGAAGAAATTGCTCTCAAGCCTTGAAAATAAGGGCTGCTTCTGGCCCTGCTACCACTTTCATGCATGGCTTGGTTATGACTGACCCAAGTTTGGTTTAACCTGGCTCACTGCCTAAATATTTATTGTTTCTCACATAACCCAGGCTGAGTTGGGTGGCACAGAGCAGCTCTTGCAGGGCCTGATACCACAGGGTGGAGGGAGGGCTGCGTGGTGGGCACTGCCAATGCAGGACAGCAATGGAGACAGGTTTTGCTACTGAAAAAAACCCCTTAGAGCCTTAATTCCCCTTTATTGCAGCCTTCCTGCATCACCATCAGCAGGGCAGGGAAAGCTATAAGCTACCAGAACAGCTCTGGATTTTCCACAGGAGGCATCAGGTCACCAAAACATATATTTGCTTTCCAACAACAACCACCAAAAAAAAGCACTGTCCCAAGAAAGCAAACCTCACCTCCCGCAGCAGCCCCAGCTCCCAGGGCGGGACGGCCCCTCTTACCTCAGCAAGGTGTCCCTCAGGGCTTGCCCTCCCCAGCCGCCATTCCCACTGGACATGCAGTTGGATATCCCAGTTTCACAGCCCTGCAGGGTCCCTTCCAGCAGGCCGAGACAGACACGGCAGCCACAACACAGCACCTTCCCCCTCTTCCCGCCATACTCTCCTAAAGAAGGAAGCATTTAACTCCAAGACAATTTAACCCCCTCGGCCT
>NW_009694960.1:23527-37405 GCF_000703405.1 Apaloderma vittatum
GCTGCCTTGCCCACCTGCATGAAGAGCCAGCCCTTCCCGAGCGTGGTGTGGGCCCGGCCTCCGGCACAAGCCAACATGGTGCTGTGTGTGCCCCCACCTCCTGCAAACGCTTTTTTTGACCCAAGTCCTCTTGCAGGAGAAGCTCAGAAGGAATTACTTGTCCCCAGCCAGGCCAACGCAACAGGGAGGCACAGGATGCTGCGATGACAGCAGGACAAACACACATCAAAATAAGTGAGCGTTCAAGTGGATTGAGAGTGTTTTGTAATATTTCAAAAGCATCAGAAAGGGAAATGTCGGTTTGTCATTAAAAATCATTTTTAAAACCATCATAAAGCAAAACCTTTTACATTATCTACCAATTAGCTACTTTTACATTATCTACCAATTTGTGGATTTAATATTTTCTGGAGTACATTCTGTTTTTTCTCTAGGTTTCTTTAGGTTCACCTACTGTATTGCCTCGTTCTCTGCTTGTCCTGCAGCCAGACACCCGGATCTGTGCCGGCTGTGAGCCCCATCGCCATAAAAATCCCCAGGTCATTCATATTAACAGGTTCATTAACTTCATTGTCCTGGCCAGGTCCCAGTTTGAATAAACACAATCCCTCCAAATATTCCTCTCTTATTTCAACCACAAATGTATTTTTCAATTTCTTTCCTGCACATTGTTTTGGGTGGTTTTTGTTTAGGTTTTTTTTTTTAAATTGCAAAATGGCTGACACTTTTCACCCAGGAGATGGTTGTATTTTGATGCCACATTAATACCTCTGTCCACTGGAAACCTACCTCAAGGCAAAGCAACTTATTTACAGTTGAGAAAACAATCTTGCATCCCACTCCCAGGGAAATTCAAAAGTTTTACTCACAGGAGGAGCATAATGCAGAAGGAAAGACATCACAATTTATTACATGCATTGCCTATAAAATATCCTACATACTAAATAAATCACGTGTTTAAAATAGACAGATTTATAAAATGGCTTGATGGCCCAGTTTATTAAAAATGTAATCTAAGCAAGCTATGACTTCACAGCCATAGCCACTAATCTAAAAGACCCTGAAGTTTCCCTGGCCTCTTAACAGTTATTATCTGAATTAAAAACTTAGTGGGAGACGATGCGTGGGAGAAAACATAGAAACATAGTTAACGGTTCAGATGCACCTTGTTTGCTCTGGAAACTGCCACCATATTGTGACAGAACGTAAATTATATTATCTGCTGCACAGCGCATTACTTACAGCATATGAATAATGGATACTATAAACAAGGATTATAAAATGAAAATGCAGTAACAATATTACGGAACTTTCATTCACAAATGTGGCTCATGAGTGACACAAAACCATGGTTCTTATCACCAATGAAAAAATTTGCATATCCTATCACAGAGTTCTTGCAAGAATTCCTTCTGCATTTCTTATCTCAAGGCTTTTATGGTAAGAAATATTGCATTAGGGTCAGTGATTTACATTCTTCCAATAAAATTCTAAATACATATGCAGCAGCTCTCTACTGCTTAATGTTATAAATTATAAGCTTGGAAATAAATACATTAGGATGAATATTGATTTCTAAATAGTCACCATGAGTAAGATTTTATCCTGGTGTTGAATTATCGTACCTCTTGTCTTTTACGGCTATATCTTATCTCTCAGCTACTATACTTTGTGGCAAGTAAGTAAATAAATAACTACTGCCTCACTTCTGACAGTTCAATTCATTCAGTTCCACATGGCAGAAATAGCAGGCACAAGTCCATGCGAGGGTTTTCTAACAGCTCTGCTCAGACACTTTGTGATCTGTAATTATAAACTCTGATTTCAGCATATCACCAGGCATTGTAGGCTTTACTGTGGAAGCAGGAGATGAAGTCCAGTGCCTGTGGGAAAAGATTAGCAAAAAAGTAGCAGTACTGCTCTGGGATGTCATTGAATGACATTGTTCAACACGTCTGCTCCGTGCTTGTTCAGTATCTTTTTGGTTTAATGGATAATCTTAGCCTTTACTAACTTAACACTGTGATTACACACGATATCTGGTTAGGAAACAAGAACAAGGCACTTGTCCTGTGTAAAAAAAAATCCAACAGAGAGGTCAAGTTGCATTTCCAACTCCATATTCCCATCACCTCCCACTTCAAAAGTGGCACTGCGACTCTCCAAAACACTGCTCCTGACAAGCCAGCATGGAAATACGAGTGCTGCAACCTATGGAAAGAACATGCGGTCTGAAACACTGCATGAATACAGAAAATGTACAGAAAAAAAACAGAGATAGCAGAAAACCAAACCAAACCAAAAAACATCTTGAATCCAGCAGTCCTCATCCTCAGAAAGCTCATCGATGGAGACCAAGTGTGTGTTAGCACTCTCTGTGCCTCCAGCCCAGGGGGACTCTCTCTGTCCCCAACCCTCCCCTACCACCCAAATGTCACCTCGTGCCCTGGCTCCCACACCCTCCCATTCACAGCTTGGCTTGTGCTTTCTTTCCCAGCTGCAACGCAGTTTGTAGGGCAAGGAAATAGGTGCAGCATGGTCTTCGCTTCCATAGGACCCAATGGACAGACATGGACACAAAAAAGGCAAAGGACCTCAGAGGGACACACAACAATAAGACCAATGGCAATATGGAGAAAGTGTCTTCCCTGATGAGGAAAGCCCTGGTACACCAGGCAGCTGGCTCACAGGCAGGTGGGAGGAAAACACACGAGTACAAGATGTCCCAGATGCATGAGGATTCTCTTCCAGGTCTGAGCTGGGCAGCTGAGGTATGCCTGAACTCAGCTATATTCGTCAATTCAATCTGTTTCCTTGGAGTCAACAAAACCCAGGCTGTTGTTCCAAATATTTATTAAAAAATAACTTCAAGTGGAAAAAAAATCAATAAGCAGTCCAATGGCAGATTTATTACAGTTTTAACAGGTAAAGGGAATGAATTTACTTTATGAACAAAAAGAGCAATAGGAAAGTATACCAAAGGATTCTTAATCAAATGAGAAAATGGAAACAGCATGTGCAATATATAATTATATATAAATATATTGGTTACATTCTTCTTAAATAGATTAAACAACATTCATTAGCAACATCCAAAAGTATTTCTTTGTGGCAAGTAATTAATTTTCCTTCTTGTCAGTACTGCCTCTGCATAAATTTATGCCCACTATGACAATTTCAGAGTTTGAGCCTAGAACAGATATTCAATACTACTAGGTCAACTCCAGAGCAAGTCATTTAACACTAGTTTACAGGAGATCTCAATATGATTTCTGAGACTTAAGGCCAGGTATGCAACAGGAAAAATTGTGTGATTTAAGCCGTGGATCTCCTTGAAAGCTCAAATTTGGATTAAAGCTAGATTCCCACAGGGAAACTCTGACACTGCTCAGGATTCCCAATTTAAGACACACTTCCCTTTTTCTGTAAACAAATGTTAACAAAATAAACTCTCTGTACCCTATTAACCATTTCTTAAAATAAAAATAAGGAGCTGCTTGGGTAGTTTTTAAATAAGTCAGTATAAAAATCTACCCTATCCTACAGACTGTCTCTGTATCAAAGTGCTAGCAAATGGCACAGTGTTTTCTGTTTGAAGCCACATTCCCTGCTTTTCATGTTTCATATTGCAAACCTCCGCTCCAGCAGGACTGAGCTCAGGACTCCAACCGTGGCAGCTGCGTCAGCCCAGCTCTGGGCTCACTCTTGGGCAGCCCTCACTTCTACTGGGACACACTTTTGAACGGATCATGCCAGAGCAAGCGCTCTGCCACAGACCCGTCGCACACCCATCCTCACCCTGCGGGGCGGTGGCAGGGTCTGTACAAGCAGGGAGCTGCTCAGGATCCACCTGGCACAGCAGGGACTCAGCCTGTCCCCTGCAAAGGCCTGGCAGCAGTCAGGCTCAGACCCTACAGCAGAAGAAGAGCAGATCCCTCGATCATTTTGCATAGTTTGGTTCAAGCGAGTCCTGGGGAGATGCTCTATTGTGCTCCTGCTGCTCCCCTTCCTACCAGGTGCTAGCAAAGACTCCCACAGCTTGTCTGTTTGGGACCTCTTTGGCTTGCTTGGTTTGGTTCAAATGCTCGCTGGCTGTTACTTTGGAGCCTGAATAAGAAATAGTGCAAATACAAGCTTAAAGAACAAAAAAAAAAAACCACAAACACATTGTGTTCACTGAACATTCAGTTAAAAAGGCAAGGATCTATAAGATGAAACCCCAGTTGTGGGATATTTGAGATATTTGGCAAACCTGTACAAGATTCTTCATGATTGTCTTAAAAGAGTATATTTGGCTTGGCGCTAGATGCTTAAAATTATTTGCTAATGTGATTCTAACTAACACGGTTGCGGATAACTGCAAATGACTTTGAAGGCTAGTCACAGAACACGGGACATCTCCTTGGCACGACACGACAAACACTCCCTGCAGTTATGGATTCCTTGGTGCTTTTCTTATCCAAGTTTGACTCAAAATTATTTTGTTTGCATGGAATGGTGTGAATTCATCCAGACCGGTTTTGCTGGAAGGGAAATGGACCACATTATTTCTGAGGGTCAAGATACCTTTATTTGGCCATGCTCGGGCAGATTAAGAGGCCAAAACAGAGCTCAGTTTGATTCCTATTATGGGAGGCTGGCTGTGGTGCATTTTAAAACAATAATCCCCTGAAGTAGCTGAGATGTTCAACTCTGAAACTTCATGAAGTGCCAGCGTGCCCTGCAAATGCAGAGACCCTCCTTGCGTTGCAGCAACCTTCACCACAGGGCAGCATGCACTGAAGTGATGCGCCATACACTGTTTCTTGGTCTGCTTCATAATTAATTTCTCTCAACTCCTCTTCCCTCCAAAAATCATCAGAAGGGACATTCAGCAATAGTAGCTTTCAGCAAGCAATGCAGAAATGGCTTGTTAACTTCACTAAGGATTAGGCACTTAGCCTGCTCAGGGCTTTCGTAAATCCTACGTACCTTCATCTCTAGGCATCTACGTGCTGGTGCAAAGTCTGGTTCTCAGTGTTTCAAGGTTCATCCCTGGGAACTAGTCCTGCTTTGACTATGATCAAAGAGAGAAGACTGCACTCTCGGATCAGGAGTAGGGCTGACTGCTGTCCTCATACGACACAGAGGGTTCAGTCCTGCTCCTCTCTATCACACAGCTCCCGCTGTGCCTCTCAGTACACCAGCATCAAACTAGGTTTGCTAGCTTGAAGGTAGAGTGGCACCAGGGGAGTTTTACCTGTTGGTTTTACGGGACTGTTTCAAAGCAGGATCCACACATTTAGAACCATAAGGAGATGAATTCACAATGAAGCTAAGGAAAAAAAGCAGTGATGTTTAGAGACAGCTGCCGTAACCCGCCCCCCACACACACTCCATTAAAGAAACAGCCTTAACTTTGCCCATGTGCTTGTTTCTAATGTGATGCTGGTCTTCCCAGTCCTTCAGGACATTGTTTCCAATGACACAGATAACAGAGTTTAGGTTTTAACTGAGAACTGATGCATGAATATGCTCAGGTAGCTTTCCCCTCCCACATCCATGAATTATTTACAGCTTTGTAAAACATACAGTGAAAAAAACCCCCCACTTTCGCCCCCATCACCTTCATGTTGTGTGGTGGGCAAAAGGAGAGATAGTTGGAACACTTCTCTCCTTTCACTTCTCCCTTTGTCTGCAAGTGTAAATATTACTGGAACTTAACAGATGGGACTCTGCTATGTTCATTGGTTTTATGATGTTCATGTAGCAGGGACTTCTGAAAGACATTTGGAATGAATGCTGGCCATGACAGGATACTGCCTAAATTAGAATCAGGCTGCGAGTATCTTTGTGCAATTAGATTATGTCATATGTTATACTCTTACTCATGGTCTGGGAAGGAGAGTGCAAGGGTGCTTAATATCTGTAGATACTCAATTAAAATAAGTGCATCAGATACACACTAGGTCTTGCTTTTGCCTGCCTCACATCTAGCCCAGGCTTTTAAACTTTAAGAGAAAAGAAAAACAAAAACGAACGCACATACAATGGAAGTCATCATGCCCATAGGTATGCTTGCTGCCCAGTACTGCTACCTAACTGAAAAAGTAAAAAGTCATGCAGTTCATACTTTGTTTGCTATAGTTTGGATTATGTTTATGCTAGAAAAATAGAACTCGGAGAGGAGAAAGGTTTGTTTGTAATACACGGCAATTTTGCTGGCTCTTGAAGGCTGCATTTCAAGCATAACTGCATTTCTCCATGCACTCTGAGCATTTCCCTTTTTGAGGGTATTGGCATGCTTCTAGCAAAAGCAACCAAACCTATTAATTAGGCACACGGTGAGAGATGGCATATGAAAAAAAAATATAAAGATCAGTCATTTCCATTCTGAAAATCCTTATTCAAAGCCTTGACGTCGCAGTGGCAAGCGAAGCATGAGGGGAGAAGACTCCTTCCTTGTACGAGAAGCCGACTCCTTCCTTGCATGAGGGGCCCAGCAACACCAGCTGTGAAATGCACACATAGAAAGGCTCTTATATATTATATATACAACTGTAATCCAGAATAAATAGTACTGTTCTGACTCATAAGTGTATTTCAGCTTGGTTGTTGTTGTTTGTTACAGCTGGAGATGGCTTGCTTTTCAGCCCTTCTGTCCCACCCTTGGACACATCGATGAACAGCAGCCTGGGAGTCCGGAGGGTCAGCAGTATCCTTTTGTACTCCTTCCGGAAATTCTGGTTAAGAAGCCCATAGATCACAGCATTGAGGCAGCTATTAAAATAGGCCATAAAATAGCTCAGGACGAAAAGCCATTCTGGAATGTGTGGCTGCACTTTTGAAGGATTAATTGAAACAGCAAGGCCAATAAAGTTTAACGGTCCCCAGCACACAGCGAAAAGGACAAAAACCACAAACATAGTCAAGAAATTCCGGATATCAGCTGCTCTGAGCCTCTGCTTGCAGTCTTGTCTCACCCGGTGTTTGACCTGAATCACCAAAATCCAGATCCGTAGGTAACAAAACGTCACGATGGACAGTGGGACGATGAAGTGAACCACCACCACGGTGATGGTGTATGAGGTACTCACCGTCTGGGCAAAGGTGCAAGAGTAAATCCGGGGGTCATACTGCAAGGAGCCAACGAAGAAGTTTGGTACAATTGCCGCCACTGTGAGTATCCAGGTCAGGCAGAGATAGCAGCAAGTGTTCTTCAGGTTGAAGAGCTTATCGTACCGAAGGCTGTGGCAGATGTAGCAGTAGCGGTTGATTGCAATGGCTGTGATGTTGAAAATGGACCCGATGACACTTAAGCCCATCAGGAACCCACTTATCTGGCAGTGAACATTTCCCATGGTCCATCCATTATGGAGAATGGCACTCAGGATCAGAGGGTATGGATAAACTGCAACTACAAGGTCTGCAACAGACAAACTGACGACAAAGATGTTGCCTGCGAAAAAGAGAAGAGACCGTGAGAGGTTAGCGTAGGCCCAGAGAGACACCTTGCAACTCAGAACTCCTCTTTAAGTCTAACTCTTCTGACAGGTTTCACTCTACCCTCCACTTGGAATTTGAAACCCTGGAAAACAGGGTGAAAACTAGTGATGGCAATGGAGAGTAACCAGGCACGATTAACCTGCATATTCCTTCTTAAGAAAATTCTAAACTGAAAGCATCACCCTTAACTCAGCTATAGCTGTGGGTCAGGTTCCTACATTCCTCTAAGCTGAGTAGGAGAGAAGGATTTTGCTCTCCTTGTTAATCAGCCAGAATGACTGACATCACCATGCAGCCGTGCAGCATTCACTATCCACAGAGAACTTTATTCCTTTAAATACTATATAAGACACAATACTTAATGTAACTTACTTCACATAGTAACACTTTACGTAACTTCTGTCCATCATGGGCCAAAGAATTGGGGCAAGAAGATTTTCAGTGTTTTATTTGTTGCACTGACAGCAGTTGGACAGGTCTTTTGCATGTGAATAGGTGTATTTTCACCAGAATTTCTGCAGTCTTCATGCTAAGGGCTTATTTATTTGGTACGTTTTCCTGTTCATTTAATATTAAAATTGTCCAGTGTAGTGTGGAAGGTCAGTCACTCCTACACTGGGCCTAGCAGGGAATATGATTAATAAGCTGCTGTCAGCCATCTCTGCAAAGTATATGCAACAGGCTGTTCATTTAGGCTCTAAAACAAAGAGAGTTGAGAGTCTGTGCAAATATAAAACTATTTAGGCCTTGCTGGATTGAAAATGGCACATTGCACATGACAATACCTGTCAGCTCCACTGCATGGAGCATCCTCCAATGATGTGGGCAACCAGTGACTTCCTAACAGCAGTTACTGCTCATTTTAGGAGTCTGGTGTATTTTTAGGCCAGGAAAAAGCCCTTCTGTTCAGTTTGCCAGCCAGAGCACAGGAGTGCATTAAGAAAGGGACCTTGGTGTCTTTTGGGAACTGGTGTAACTACAGGACCAGCTATAATGTTGAAAAGGACATATGCCAATAATTAGCTTTTTGATGACTAGACAAATGATCATTTTGGGAGGGAGATCAACATTGCAGTTAAGAGGACAGCACAGTAGAAAAAGTAGTTATTTTTCCTAGCTCTGCTACCTTCAGGTATACCTGCAGTGGCAGGAAAATGTTACTAGAGTACCAGTAGAGGCTGCGTTTATCTCGTTTAAGGTGTTAACAGCTATGCCCCTATGTGTTACAGGCAACATCCCAGCTCACTGATCGCACCTGCACCTTCTCTTCAAACCCTCATATCCTACTACTAGACTATATGAAAAAAACACTAAAATGAGGTTGTCTTCTGTAGTATGCATGAAAGGACCCTCTGAGATCTCAGTTTAGCTACCTCACTGGCTTCACTATTTGGAAACATACACCCAAGGGCTGGCAGAAGTCATGGCCACATTGCCACTGCAGTTGGCTCATTGCTATGTCTGTTGCCAACGACAACTATCAGGACAAGTTAACAGGTCATATCAGGCAGCAGAGTCCACTTTATGCTGACTGGAAAACAGACCAGACTTGAGAATGGCCCATGGCAGTGTAGGGCTGAGACAGCTGACACAAAGCGTCATTTAAAAATAAGTATTAGCAGAGGCCATGTGAAGTGCTGAAATCTTTTTAGAGAGAGATTTCACATACACAGGTTTACCACAGCACACAACTTCTGTGGCTGCTGTGCCTCAGTACTGCTTTTTGGCTGATTTAATGTCTTACTTAGAGCTTTTTAAAATGCAGTCACTGAACCTGGTCCCCATATAATGAACCCTGTTTATGCCCGCTGCCAAGGGCAGAAGCACCCGTGGCCAGGGTTAGTGCTCACACAAGCACCCTAGAGAAGGAATGCTCTTCTGCAGCAAAATTTTCATTCATTCAATCAAAAATATGCACTTCAACAAAAAGCAAATTGTGTCCCCAGGACCAGAATTTCCTTCCGAGAAGGCTTTCCAAAACTATTTTCAAAATGGCAAAATGGAAACAGAGGTATCAGCAACCTAATTCAGGAGACTTCCAGAGGATGCTGGAGACAGACTCCACTGATGGGACCAAAACCCTCCCTCTTCACTGGACCTGTCCCACCTCGATACACATTTACATACACGGGTGGTTGGAGAGCAAGCCTCTGCATTTCCTGGGGATGAAAGACAGACAACATTCAACACCCAGTTCTGAATCAGGCAGAGCGGAACGAAGCTGGATATTCCCTACTTAAGACAGCACATCAGCAGATTTAATCCAAAGCTTAGCAAAATCATAGGGAAAATTATTAGCTTCACATCACTGACAGCTGCTGGGAGAAATAAGCAGTCTGTCAGTCTTTCTTCACTAACTTGAACAGTTGGGAGGAAGTAAAAACACAGAGGGAAAAAAAATCTATTAATATAGATTATATTAAAACAGTCACAGGATGGACTTAGTAGTTTGGATTTGATCCAAGAGCGCAGTATCGTGTGTTTTATTTTGACATCACTTCATTGCATGTTGCTCCAACAGGGAGAAAATGAGACAGTTTCATCAAGACAAAAATAATCTCTTCCTTTACTTGGAGAGCAAACCTGCCAGCCTCTCCTTGTGCTTTCACTGTGAAGTCTTGGCTCTCCCACCAGCTAGAAGGCCTATCACCCCAGCAGGGTGTCGGGTCCCTGAAATAAGACCTGAAACTTTCACTGAGTACTATTTCGCAGAAAGAAACCCATCTTCCATTTTATTTGGCAATGCGGTCAACTCCCTATTTTTCTTCTGGTGAGATGAACATGAAGGTGAAACCCATGTAACAGCCACTTGCCCATCAGTCCTGAAAACCAGTGTTTTTAATGACTAAGTACTGAAAAGAGGGGGAACATTGCATGCCTCCAAAGCAGAACATGCCCTTCAAAGTGTAGGAACTGTGCTGGCTAATCATTAAAAAAAGTAGTTTGAGTTAAACATTGCTTCAGCCTCAGTCCCTGCTGGCTGTGAGACCACTGTGTGCTGGGCCTTGCGGCCAAAGGCTCATGTCCTTCTCCTCTGTGGGATGAGATCGGACCCTCACTCCTACAAACATTGCAGAACAGGAAGCCTTCTAATGAGGCTTTTAGGGAAGCTAAACAGCAGTCTCCTGCCAATTATTTTCTTTTCTTCTTTTACATTTTTCCACTGTAAAACAAAGGAGTTCTGGCCTTAAATAATACTAGCATGATTTTATCTCAAATTTAAAATTATCTGCTTCTGTAACACTATTTTCAGACGTATCTTTTTCTCTTTGTTGACATAGGACTGTATTTCCTTATTAGCTTCCACGTTTTCCATCCTGTTTTTAACTTCTACTTAGTATAAATTGGTTCATGTGCCACTGTGCTCTATCCCCCAGTTATGGAGTCGTACATGAAGAAGCCCGAATGGTATGGAAAGTCTGTCATAACTATACTGGCAATACTGGCAATACGGATTTGACCACTTCAGAGAAACTTTAAATCTTTTTACACCCCAACACAAAGCTATACATTATAGATGCGTGATGCACTATTCACAGTATAATCCACAAATTGTTTGGGGAAAAAAAACCAAACAAAACCCAAACACAAACCAACCTGAAGCCCTGCAGCAAAGCAGATTATAACCATGTACAAGCAAGACAAAATGGAATTTATCCCAGAACTTCTTGCCTCAGTACTCCTGCCTTTGAGCTCCCCTCCTCCCTCTCATACTCCTATAATCTTGATTCTGGTCACTCCCAACAGCCTGCTCCTGTATCCCGGCAGTTCCCTGGCCCTGCCTCTCATTTGGCATGGGTTATCCAACACCAGAGGTTATCTGAGGACTTACCGGTGCTAGGAAATGTGGAAATACCGCAACAAGTTCTGCAAATCAATAAACCACATCCATAAAGGTCTTCAGTGGCAGGCTGCCCAAATAGCACCTGACTTTCATACAAAAGGACATCATTCTTCTACAGAGATTAACTGAGCATTGCTGTACAAATACAAGGGTCACTGGCCCTGTCTGCCTCAGGAGGCTGCTGGAAATCCCTCGGTGCACAAGCTCCTTTTGCAGAGATGGAGCCTCTCCCTGCCGTTCCCACACAGCAGATGTGGGCTGTCCTTCAGTACACATGGGCTCTGCTTTAGGTATCCTGAATCTAGAGGCTAAGTTAAAAGGTGGAGGGGGAGGAGAATGAAGCAAAATAGTTTTCTGAAAATAAGCTTTTTTCCTACATCTAGTAGGGATTTCTCTGCCCATGGCAGGGGGGTTGGAACTAGATGATCTTTAAGGTCCCTTCCAACCCTGAAAATTCCATGATTCTATGATCTAAAAATGTCCAAAGCAAGCCCCCAAAACTCTTATTCTCGGTTACCCACATAAAGCTCTCTTACATTCACATTCCTTGCTGAAATATTACAGAACTGCTTGCTTTGGGTTAACAAGACACAGATGCTCAAGGCAGCCTGAAGTTAGCCTGTTATCTGTAAGCGCTGTGCTGGAACTTGAATGTCCGGAGCAACAGGAGTTGCACCAAAGCAAAGGGACATTTTGTGGATCAGCTTCTGCTCTCCTGGCAGAATCCAGCTCCAACCGAAGAGGAAAGTGGGCTTTGCTGTCCCTTCCTGCCAGCCACCTTGCAGGTATCCAAGCTGCTCCCAGCACAGCATTTTGAGGCAAACCAACCCACATACAACAGCCTTAACGCCAGCAGGTGAGAAGCTGACCCATGAGTGTGATGGATATGAGAGCCATGGGGGCTCACTGCATGACCATCCCCACCCCTCACTGTCCCAACCTCTTCCCCTTCATGAGATCAGATCCTGGCACCTGTTCAGCTGCAGCCAAGTAGCTGACAGCTGTAGAACAGCAGATATAAAAACCTATGTTGAGAAAAACGTGCTAAGATACACAATGATATAGTGCTAGAAGTTTATTGGGGGGACTGGCATGTTTGTGGTGACATCTTACTATTTGTGGCTTATAATAAAAAGCATCTTAAACTTTATGTTTGCCCTTTCAGGTTTTATGAAAAACTCAACAGACTCATGTCTACAAGGAGATAAACTGGAATTAAGACATCGACCTCAGAGAGATATACATAAGGTCCAGTAAACAATTTAACAGATCATGACTGTAAATCAAGCCTCTGATGGCCATTTACCATAACCTAATATTCTCTTTAACCTTCCAAAGCTTATGCTCACTGCAAAACAGAAACAAATGTACTGTTTGCCCCAAGCAAAAAGATAAAGTCAGAAAAGCTTTATTCAGCATACAACAAGACTCTTTATTAGCTTTGAGAGCCTCCTTTTCTTGTCTCTTTTTACCTGCCACTCACTGCGTTTGCTTGTATTTCACTAACCTCCAGCCTGCAGATGTGAAGCGTGTGCTCAGTTCTGCAAAGGAAGCGGCAGTTCACAGAAAACACTTTCAGACCAATTTTGTTCTTTTTATAATATAAAAATACCACAGAACGTTTGCAATCATGTTGATCACCTACAGCTGTAATTTAGCTGGATAATAACACTGTGGTGTTGGGAGATCCTGATCCTGCAGCCCTCACTCTGACAAGCCCTTCCTGCATCACTAACTCTAAAGGATCATGCCAGGGAAGACAGTGCTTACCCATCAAAGAGCATTGAGAACCATCCTTGTGTAGGGGACCATGACCCATGTCACTGCCTCATGCACGGTCCTGGCTTCGTGAACACCACGCACACAGCGACGAAATGGCACATGAGAAATCCCAGACCGTTAACTGTTGCCTCTTCTCAGCACCCTGATAAGCCCTGACGCATCTGACGTGTCCATACAACACCCCATTCTGACAACTAAAAATGTTTGACAGAGAGCACACCTGAAAATCAGAGAAACTCTGCCCTAGATCCAGGCAACAGGAAAAAAAAATATAAAAAAATAAATCTGTTGTTCAATTTGTTAATCTACAAATTTTAATTGAGGGTTCTATTTGTATATTTAGGGAGTCTGTTCAGAGAGAGGAACAGAAAAAAGCATTCCATCAATTATCTGTTATCATTCCTTCATCAGCATTCAGAGGAGAATAAAGCATGGTTTCCTGCAGTTCAACAGAAAATGCAGTTGTGCTGCCAGCTGGTCTCAAGTTCTGACTGTGCTGCATAAAATGATGCAGAAGGTAATGAACAGCCAGGACAGGAGGTAAAGCCAGCCCACAGCATCCTTAGGACGTAAGGTTAGAGAACATGGATGTATCCAATTTAAGGACACTATGAAGGTCCTAAACAGAAGGGTAACTTTTTCCTGGCAAAAGTCCTCTGAGATGTCTCAGCACTATCACGAAGCCCGAGAACAGCAGTATGACCAGGTAAAATGTTATCTGGTTTACTGGCATCATTCCCAGCCCAGGTGCAGGACCTTGCATTTTG
>NW_009694961.1:0-3365 GCF_000703405.1 Apaloderma vittatum
CCGTGTCTCTCCATTTTAGAGACAAGGACGTAATGTGGAACACTGTCAAACGCCTTGCACAAGTCCAGGAAAATGACATCCGTTGCTTTTCCCATGTCAGCCAGTGCTGTAGCTTTGTCGTAGAAGGCCACTAAATTAGTCAGGCACGATTTGCCCCTACTGAAGCCATGTTGGCTGTCACCAACCACTTGATTACTTTTTATGTGCCTTCATGTGCCTTAGTACAGCTATCAGGAGCATCTGTTCCATGATTTTCCCTGGCACAGAGGCAAGGCTGCCTGGTCTGTAGTACCCCGGGTTGTCTTTGGTTGCTTTTTTAAAGATGGGGGTTACATTCCCCCTTTTCCAATCTGTGTGAACCCCACCAGACTGCCAGGACCTCTCAAATGTGATGGCCAGTGGCCTAGCAACTTCAGCTGCCAGTTCCTTCAGGACCCATGGATGTATCTCATCAGGACCCATGGACTTGTGCACCTTCACGTTCTCTAGGTGTTCCCAGACTTGATCTGCTCCTACCCTGGGTAAGAGTTTAAAGACTCATAGAAATTGAGAGAGATGCAGAAAGAGCCAAGGGATGAGGCTTTTCCCCCATGAGGGTTAGTCAGACACTGTGATAAGTAAGAGAATGGCTTGAGTCTCCTCTTTTCCTAAATATGTCCTTTTAGCAGTAAATATTTTCACATCTGTCATGTTAGAGAGAGGGTAATCTTCTTTTAGTAGCTATTAGCATTGGTCACTTTACATAATTTATACACTTGACTGAGTACGCTCTACTTTTTTTTCTTCAGGTAAATTCTGAAGTCTAACTAAGCTTAGCCCTGGTGCTAAAGTATTTGATCAAATAATTTATAAAGGAACAAAATATTGGCCTTCAGTGTCATAAAGGTGTGGGATTTCCTTTCTCTATTCTGATGCAGGCCAGGCAGCATGAGCTCAGCAGGGTGGTAAATGGCCCCTCCAGCCTTTGTATTTGTTTAAACAGGCAGGTGACTTGTCTGTTCTAAAAGCTTCTGAAGCAGATGTGGAATTCATGGAGGTCTTTAGTGTATAACTCATCTGTCAGTGGCAGGCATAATTACTCTATCACACTTATCCTGTCAATGTCTCTGGAATAAGAAAGCAGACACTTTTCCACTCTCCTTCTATACTTCCAGACATTTGTATTATGTTTTCACTTCTTATAACCACTGCAAGATGCAGCCTGATGAGTGAGTTATGCCTGAACTTGCTATGAGAATTTTAGTGACGTGGTCAGCAGCTGCACATTGGTAAGATTTTTGCAGCAATTCTCAGTTCTAGAAATCTAGTTACAGCAGTCATTTCTCTATCATTGGCAACTGCAAGAAACAAAATTAGAAAGCTCACACACTTCTAAAAAAAGGATCCAACTTACTAAAAAGTAGAACCGTGTATATGTTAAAAATTACTGAAAGCCAGGTTGTTGTTGTGGTGCCTCATACTGTGTAACTTATTTAGAAGTAGCTTTTGAGCATGGTTTAGTGAAAGGTAATCCCTTTGTAGAAAATATTTTACCTCCAGAGATGACAATACCAGTTCCCTGTAGAGCATTACTCTAATAGTTAAGCCAAGGACAGGCATCAATCAGCAGTTAAATATTGCTACCTTTTCTGCATTGATGTTTGCTTAGCATAGAGAAGTATGTGGTAAGACTAAAAAGACTTGAGGCTCCAGAGTGAAGAGAGGTTAAAAAAGCCAGAGGAATGAGGTGACTTGACTTGACTCCCCTTCTGAGACACGAGTGGAAGGATAGCAAAAGTCCAAGGAATAGATCAAGGATTTCCTGAGATGAGGAGGTATTGTTAGGGAAATAGTTGAAATTGGCAGTTCAAACCCGAATAGAGATAAGCATCAGCAGCGGAAAACAGAGGCAAGTTTAAGATAAATGTTCATATAATTAAGGGGGAACCAGAAAGTTAATCTGAGATGCAGCGCATAACGCAATAATTTATCCTCAAGCTTCTGACAGAATACACAAGTGTTTTCTGCATGACTCTGAACGCTCACTTGCTCAGAAAAAACTTAGTTTGAAAAAAATGGCACCCGACAAAAAGAGCAAGCAAATCTGGGTAGTGTGAGCTCTTATACACAGAGTTTAACCTGGATGGCTGTAATTCCTAACAGCAGAACATCCGATGCTTTGAATTTATTGTGTCATGACAGATTACTTAGTTTAAATGTTGTGCTGTCGAAATTGAAAATTAGAGTCCGACAGCTACTTGAAGCTGGATTGAGGGACTTTTATAAAATCCTGGTGTGAATCACTGTTCTGACTTTTGTCCTGAATTGGGTAAAATATGATGCAAAGCAAAGATTGACTAATGTCTGTACAGCTGCACATAAAAATATTTCTGGTCCTTTGGTATCAATCACAAAATATAAAATAAAAAATTAATTATAAAGAAAATCACAAATTCTTAACAGAGCACTCAGTTCAGTGCTGCCTTAAATGCAGTTATACATTCTCATAATTGAGGTAAGTTTAAAGAGAAGAATTTTGACATAAATGGTTTTCATCAGAAAACTTCACTTCACCAGTATAGATGGAAATACACTGTCAGAGCCTCACACATCCAAGGAAGACCTTATACGAAGAGTCAAAAAAAACCAGAAGAGAATCTGAGATATGATTTAAGGGTATATGGGAAGCGCAAAACTGGACACAAATTGGGAAGCGCAAAACTGGACACACTATTCCAGGTGTGGTCTCACCAGGGCAGAGTAGAGGGGCAGAAGAACCTCCCTAGACCTGCTGGACACACTTTTTTTAATGCAGCTCAGGATCCCATTGGCCCTCTTGGCCACAAGGGCACGTTGCTGTCCCATGGACAACTCACTGTCCACTAGGACTCCAAGGTCTTTCTCCATGGGGCTGCTTTCCAGCAGGACATCCCCTAATCTGTACTGGTGCCTGGTGTTATTCCTCCCCAGGTGCGGGACTTATTGAACTTCATGAGGTTCCCTTTGCCCAGCTCTGCAGCCTGTCCACATTTCACTGGATGGCAGCACAGCCTTCCTGTGTGTCAGCCACTCCTCCCAGTTTCATATCATCAGTGAACTTGCTGAGGGTGCACTCTATCCCCTCGTCCAGGTCATTCATGCATAAATTGAACAAAACTGGACACAGTACTGTTCCCACAGGCCTCCAACTTGACTCTGTGCCACTGATCACAACCCTCTGAACTCTGTTGCTGAGCCAGTTCACAATCCACCTCATGGCCCAATCATCTATTCCACATTTCTTGAGTTTACCTACGAGGATGTTATGCGGGACAATATCAAAAGCCTTACTGAAGTCGAAGTGTATAACATTCATTGCTCTCCCTTCATCAGCCCATTTGGTCACA
>NW_009694962.1:0-277 GCF_000703405.1 Apaloderma vittatum
CGGGGGCGAGCCTCCGGCGCGGACCTCCGGCCCACCCAGCCCCGCCATGAAGTGACCCGACCCCCGAAATCCGGCCCTGCCCCGAGGGTGGCTTTTGCCCGTCTCGGTCACGCCGCGGTGTCAAAGAGCAGGGAACGGCCACCGCGGCCACGAGGTGCGGGGATCCACCTGGAAACGGCGTTTCTGGGTGCTGTCCCCGCTGGCCTGATACCTGAAAAGCTGCCTGGTGAGGCTGGGGGATTGCCCCAGGAGGGGCATGTTTTATGTGGGCAGGGAG
>NW_009694962.1:302-1220 GCF_000703405.1 Apaloderma vittatum
AGTCCTGGGCTGGGACTGTGTTCAAGGCCAGGCTGGATGAGACTTTGGGCAACCTGGTCTCGTGGGAGGTGTGCCTAGGTTGGAACTAGATGATCTTTAAGGTCAGAGAATCATAGAATGGCTTAGGTTGGAAGGAACCTTAGAGATCATCTAATCCAACCTCCCTGCCATGGGGTGTCCAAGGATGCCTCTCAGCTTGCTCAAAGCCTCATCCAGCCTGGCCTTGAACTCCTCCAGAGAGGAGACATCCGCAACTTCTCTGGGCAATCTATTCCACACTCTCATAATGAATTTCTTCCTAAGATCCAGTCTAAACCTATCCTCCTTCAGTTAAAACCACTTTCCCTTGTCCTATTGCTGGAGATTCTTGTGAAAACTCCCTCTCCAGCCTTCCTGTAGGTTCCCTTTAGGTATTGGTCCCTTTCAACTCAAGCCATTCTGTGATGACTGGTGCTCCCAAGCAGCATCAACAATTACAGAGGCAATGCTTAAAAATAACTCCACAAAGCACCTGTTGCACGGCCAAGCTCACAGGTCCACAGGCAGATGGACCTGCTCTCCATAATCCCACCCAGGGAGCACTGGCCTTTCACCGTCCCTCTGTGGGAGGGCTGTGATGACCAAGCCTACGGCATGGCAGTGGTGGCATTGGAAGAGCTGGAAGCTCATGGTCATGCTCATGTTCTCCCTCTCCCTCCCTTTTAGATGCTCTTCTGGACTGTGTGGATATTGGAAGGTGATGGGACAGAGAGCATGAGTAAATGAGGGATAAGACAATGAAGTAGTCATAGAAAGGAGCTGCTGAGAAGAAGGTGGTGGAAGGAGAAAACCTGTGATAAGAAATGGGACAGTGAATAGCTCGTTTTAATGATTAAAACATTAAAGGCAAATACTAGTCTTTCTCTGTTTCCTCTCCTC
>NW_009694962.1:1428-17280 GCF_000703405.1 Apaloderma vittatum
TCCATTCTCGTTTTCTGTCTGTCATTGCCAAAGTCATCTACATTCACCTTCATGGATATTGCCAAAGTCATCTATACACACCTTCATCTTTACCTCTTTGGACAAAGGGTCACTCTTCAACTATTTTTCCAGTAACAGAGTACAAAATAGAATTACCAGAACACTGTTTTCATTTATGATGTCTCTATCAATGTTTGCATTTGTTCAGACATGGTCAGATGTTGGTGTTTTCTCCTGAAGCTGTGGAAGCTGCTATTGCTCCAGGAAGTCTAAGATTAAAGTATGAACAATGCAGAGGATCATATGTGCTTTTTCTGCCCTGCCAGGATCTCTGTCTCATTGCCAACATTCAGGAAACTCTTACAGTTAAGATTTGGTCAGCACAGCAACTGAATATTTTCCATTAATTTTAATTTCAGTGCGATTCTGGATTTATATGTATAGATGAACTGCTGAGTTGCTAGATCCTCATCTACATGATATTTAAATATCATTACTCTGTTTTACAGAGACACACAGGAATAAAGGGCTGTGTTGTGGGAAATGGCCCATGGAGTTTGCAGAACATTGTAGGGGGAGGGAGCTGTAGGCACCTACCTCTCAGCACCCAAGTTTGCAAAAATAAAAATAAGGAAAACCTGGTGGTGGCTGCTGGGAAGACGAGCTGGCTCTGCCACCTTGCAGCCAGCTGGTTGGGAGTTCACAGCAGCCCTAGTGCTATTCATGGTAGCTCATATGTCATGGCTCCCTACGAACATAAAATTGATCGAGAGTCTTCCCAAAATATCTGAGGTCTGTATCTATCTTCCCTTGACCACAAGAGCCAACATTATATAGCTGGGTACAGCCTGTGATCTGTGGAAAACAAAAAGTCATTGACAAGCTTTCCACCCAAGTAATTGGTTTATATACCTCCCTCAGGCTACTTTCCAAACAAAAGTAAAACTTCTCTTTAGGATCTCACCATCATTCAGATGTCAGGAATTGTGGCTACAGAACCAAAGAGGGGTAGTTCTGATGGTGATACATAATTTAAGGTTTACCAGAATTAGAACAGAAACAAAAATTCTGTATCTCAGCTGAGAAAACTAACATTCACCTTGCCTGTCTGGTAATTTAATGCTCTTGAAGAGGTCCTCAGAGTAATGGCAGGCCTGCAGACAAGTGCCTGAGCAAGAGTGAGAATTTGTTCAGGATTCTTCTTTATGCAAATTCAAAGTCCTGGAAACATTAGCCTTTTGAAAGAAGAGTTGACTTAATGTGGAAAAAATAGAGGAAGCATTTTCTTCTCAGGTGAAATATGTATAGCATCCTTAAAAAGTCTAAAACATATACTTACACGTATTTTGCCCAAATAGAAATCATCCTTTTCAACACTTGAAATAATTTACAAATGGCCTATCACTGACTGACTCTGAACTAGGTGTAAATGTTTTGCCACAGTAGGAAGATTCATGAACAAAAACGTATCTTGTACTTTATGGCATGTAATGTGCAAGCAGTCAAAACAAACAATGACTTGGGCAAAGAGAAGGAAACATTCCACCAAGGATTCTTAACTGTCTTAGGGCCACAGAATAAGATGACTTGAATTGAAAAGAGATATATGCATAGAAGATGGGCAGACCTGTGGAATAGAATACCATCTACATAGTCCTTGCAATTCATGAGAAACAAAAAATCAACAGGTGATATTTGGTTCAACTCTTTCTCCAAGGATTTCAGGTTCTCATCTGAGGGAAAGATAGGAAGCAACAACGGAGTTTCTCAGGCTGTGCCAAGAAGACCTCTAATTGATAGAGACTACTGTAGGTTTGTGAGAGAAGAAGACTGTAATAAAATCAAAGGCCCCTTGCTTTTATAATATCCATGTTATGCAGTGTCCATGTCTTCTCAATCAGAGAAAAGAAGTTGTAACCTAGGGACTCTGTGTGGGAGGCCAGGGTGATGGAAGAGCCAAATTCCAAGTAACCCATTTTCATGGGGTGGTGGCATCAGATGACTCATTTTTATGCTATGAAATTTGAGCAAAGCCTTATTCTGGAAGTCCTTTGAGAACAGAGACAGTTTTCCCAAGATGTTAAAGCCCACCTACCATATAAGCAGCTTGCATGTTAGTCAGTAATACTGTGGACTAACTCCCTCAACCCAAAGTTTTTTTGATTTTTGATTGCAAGAGTAAATTAGAGAAGGTCAGCTATTTAGACATCAACTGTAAACCCTTCATCTTCTAAAATACAGAGCCTGCATCGTTGCCATATAATCTCAAAAATACAAAGATGGTAGCTACCATTTAGTGAGACTGAGCCTGAACAAGACATCTAGATGTCTACCTGCAAACTAGATGGCTATACTCCATGATAGTCCATGAAGATCCAGAACTTGATTTGGCTGCTGAAACTTAGACATCTAGAGCCATCTGAGACTTCCTAGGATATCTTGTAACATGATACATCCTTGTAACAGGGTATCTTGTAAGGCATGGCAGATATGATTCTGTACCTATGGGAGACCCAGGCCCTTATGGAGCTGCAGATTGAGACCACACAGTACATCCTAGATCATCTCAAAAGGTCATCATAGAGTTGTAGAATGGCCTAGGCTGGAAGGGACCTTAGAGATCATTTAATCCAACCTCCCTGTCATGGGCAGGGACGCCTCTCAACTAGATCAGGCAACATATGGGGACCGAACAGGAATCGAACCCGTGGCCTTGGCGTTGTGAGCGCCATACTCAACTGATTGAGCTAACTGGCCCCCTAAATGGCTATCTGTGTGTAGGCAACTGTATAAAGCTCTTAAATCCCTGTTGATTACACTGCAGCTTAGATACTCCACTCACAGATTTATACATACACATATAATTTATTTTCTTACCCGCAAGTTGTATCCCAAACCATAGACTCCTCCATTACTGGAGATAGCTTTTTCCAAAACCTTCTTCATTGCTTCCTCTTCTAAGCTGGGGGTAGTGTCTAGGGGTGTAGAGGAGGCTGAACTCTTCATCATACTTCATGGTAGATTTTTGACTATTCCACAGACAGAATATCAGAAAGAAGTGCTCAAGTACCAAGAGCAATGGAGATAAAGGCATTTAAACCACCTTGCTTCTAGTGGGAAATGGAAGGAGGGATTGTCATTCTCCCTTGATTCAGCATACAACTGCACTCACCCTGAGAGAATGAAAAAGATGATGAGTTTGAACATTTGGTGATCTTACAAATGCAAATTTGTGGAACTTACAAATCAGAACTTGTGGATCCATAAGTTTCAGCCCAGCACCAATTTCTGTAGGACTATAAGTGTGACATTTCTTACCTGAGAAAGTAAGAGCGACAGTGGGAATAGACCACGTTCTCCTGAGCAGATATTAGCCAAATCCGTAACTGCACATATACAAAAAGAAGTTACCAAATATTGGGATTTCCTTGTTGTTCTAAGGTGATTAAAGAGCTGCAGTGAGTTCCTGGAGCAACTCAGGCAAATAGTGCCCTAAATTGATGATACTGGTTATGCCTGGTTGGGTAGCCTGGGTAAAGGTGAACATAACATTGAGGTCCTTGGATTTTTAGGTTACTGCGGCAAGCGGATATTTTCATGTGCATGAGTGGTGCCCTCCATTATCTGTCTCTATCCTACCAGCCTGGTATCTCGTGACAACATTGCCCATGTGGCAAAGAAACAGCTGACTGAATGGGAGAAAAAGGTCCTTGAGCTGCCTTCTCAGTAGGGACTAAGTTCAGCAGAAGTAACTGTGGGAAGAATCCTGCTGTCTCCATACAGTGTAGTAAGATTTCATGAGAGAGTAACTGGGCGGTGGGTGGGATGTGAGTGTGATGCAGATCGAATGTGACACTCAGAAATGCAGATCAGACACCATGGTCTGTTACCCTGTCTTGGACCGGAAGCATAATGAAGTGCTTTACAAGGATGTGCCAAAATTACTTTACTGAACAGATTGTTGTTATTACTGTAGTAATGCCAAAGAGCTTTAGTCAAGGATCAAGACCTTGGCATGTTGGGTCCAGCAAAACACAAAGACTCTCCTTTGACTAAACCTGTCTTTGCAGGAAAGAATAAAAGACCTAACTTGGAATAATCAGCCAGATTGGGACAGCTCAGATATTGTCTCACAGTAGACAAAACTTAATTCATTCATCAGTCTGTAAGAAACATGAAAAGCGCATAGAAGCACAAAAATTCTCCTGCATGCCTTAACGATATGAACATCTCCCCTGAGAAATTTGAGGTCCCGTGGCCATAAACATGTATCTGCCCGCTAGGATATGTGTGACCCCTGCTTTTTCTAAGGGTCTGGCAGAGCACAGAGTCAGCGAGCGGTGTGACATACAACAAAGGAGGGACCTATGTAGGTTTGCATGTAGGATTGGTCTTCAGGAAGTCTGTTAGAATTCCCTCCATCAGACTTGGGGCAGACATGCCTGAGCAGGTTGTGATGGCTGAACTTGCCTCTACCTAACCTGTGGTGACCAGATGGCAGTGACTGCCTTTAAGGCACTTGGCAGGGGTTAGAGACAGGTGGGGGATTTACAGATTGAGTTTTTCTGCCTGCAGCCATCTCCTGGCTCTGCTGTTGGGGAATGCCCCAGTACCAACTCCAGCTGGCTTCAGCACAGAGCCTGGTTCAGCTAACCAAAAGTTTGGAGAGCAGAGCCCTGGCCATTCCACGACATACGACTATCTGTAAAACCCTCTGGTTATGGCATGGGACTGGGCAACATCCCTGTTTAAATTGTGAGGCTCATACTGCAGTGGTTTGCTCAGTGGAAACACAAGTCGGTCATTGCAGAGACCACAATCTGTAGGAAATGTGGGATTGCTGTTGTCATACAAACAACAGAGAGCTACGGATTCTACAGCAGAAGGCATTCATTTTTAAACAAACCTGGACACTGCTTTCAAATTCACATTGTGCCTTTTTCCTTTCAATAACAGAAGTTTCATAAAGTGCAAGAGCATGTACTACAGGGCAGAGGGCAGTAGTTTGAGAAATATAAAAACATTGAAGAAGCAGTTACAGTTAAGATAAAACAAATACACTGCAAGAAACATCTCAAGGACTTAAGGGCAATGGCACTGAAGAAGCAATTAACTGTGAATCTAAGCAAATATAGCAGATTTTAGGACAGAGGAAAGACTTAAAATAGCTTAGTCCAAGTTGTTTAGGTGATACAATGGTTTGGTATCAGTAGTTGCTTGATTTAATTTCAGATATGTGTAATTGCTATGAAGACTGACTAGTAAAACTTTTCTAGTTCTTAAAGGGCAAAACATTTGTGTTACAGCTCTGTGGCTAAATTAAAAATTGTGTCAGTGAAGGACAGTAGAATGCTTCAAGCGATGTAAGTTGAACAAAATAATTCCACTTCAGCAGAGCTTTTTGTGTCTCAGTTTTTATTTATTGTATGTGAAAAAATCAAACTATTAGGGAAAAGTAGTGTTTCTTCACCGACCAGAGCGACAGAAGAGACAAGTCTTTGAAAGATGCTTAGAACAGAAAACCAGCAAACACTGATGAAAGCGTAGGTAAAGTGTGACAGCTTAAACTTCAATCCAACGAGGAAGCATAAAATATATGTTGATCTAAAAGAGAGTGTAATTGATACAGAAAGCAGAGACTTGGTTCCTGAGGAGATAAAGAGAAGTACAGTGGTGGCAAGCTTGAACATGTGTTTGCAGACTGTTTATATTTGTCTTGGTGCCATTTAGCAGAGCACCTAAGGCAGCAGCTGCACCAATTAAAGTGGTGGGCACAAAAGATGGTGTGGTGGGCTGCCAAGCTACTTAAACAAATCTCAGTGAAATATGTAGACAATGCATCACTGTGAACATGAGGATGGATCACTGAAGACCAGCAAAAATCTGTTTCCCATCATAGCAGAGCAGGAGAATTTGCAAATTACTTTCCAGGCTTGGCTTGTTACGTAGTGCATCAAACTGAGTCAGCAATAACAAACTGTCATAAGATAAACGGTACCCTTCAAAGAGTCATGTAAGAAATAGTTGGAGATAGAAGTCAACTCACCTGTGTAGTGAGAAGCATGATTAAGGAGCCTGATGGAGAACCATGTGGCTGTATTTCTCAGTAAGAGCTTAAAAGGGATGTAGCCACTACAGCACATTCTCTCCAGATGTGAGGGAAGGGAGAGCTGTCTGCAGCATAGGCAGATGGACAAAATATCAATGGTCAAAGGAAAACATGGTATTAAACGTAACTGAGGAAGAAGGTAAGGAGCCTTCCCTTTTATTTCCCAGGTCATGACAAAGACTGATAGCTTCAGCAGCAAGGCACATCTACAGATGCAGAACTGTACTGAGGAGTTGATGGAGCTCCCATGTTCAGGAGAAGGAGAATGGAAACTGAATGCTCTGTAAAAAAAAGTCATTGTATGGAAGAAAAATGAGTTATTTTTGTCCCATTCCCAGCATAGTCTCTGACACTGTCGTTCCTGGCATTGGTTTAATGAACGACAAGAAATTTCTATGCACATATTTTCATGAGGGTTACGACAAAAAATAAAAGAACTAAATTGCTTGCTGGAAAGAGTTATTGACACTACTCTTCTCCTCTCTTTTCATGTCTAATTTTAGGTACTGCAGCCCTACCATTTCAGATATTTAGATATTCCCACAGAAAGCAATACTTTGAGGACTTGACCCAAGGTCATAATGATAAGGTCACTGACTGAAGCTTTTGCTTTGTTGTGTATTATGCGTGTGTCAGATGCTATAAAACAACAATTTGTGAATAGCCCAGGTAAATAAGACAAAAACAGTTAAAGAGCTTAGTAAGCAAACACAGTGCCAAGACTTGCTGGTTTTTTTTCAGTGAGAGCTCTCTATATGCCAGATTTCATTATCACTAACCACTTGAAGTGATCAAGAAACACAAGGATACTTATTCTCCTTTTTTTTTTTCACCTGACCATAAAAGTAGCCAAGGTTTACCCAAGACAGAACAAATTCAGATCTAGCTTGAGTATCTTGATAGGCAATTTTGCTGTGCCATTGAGACACAACTGAGATTTGGAAATGTGTCCTCCCAGGTGACTCACTTCTGCTTTTTCTTCCTGTCTAAATAAGGAAAAAATCTTTTCTTGCTAAAGATTACACCAGGAAAACTACCTATTCTTTAGCTCCAAAGCTGTGCCTTCTACTTCAGAAAGCTATCTAAGTTTTCTATATGCTCTGGTTATGAGAGCTTATTAACATATGAGTATTGCTGCAGACAGCTGTAATAGGACTTTTTTTTTCACGTCTAGGAGTGCAATTATTCTGCAATGGATATATAGAGAGACTATTCAAGGCTGAATTCAAATTCTGATGCCTGATGATAGTTGTAGTGAGTGGATTTCAGCTCCCAGTTTAAAAGACATAAATGTAAGATGTCTATGTGTATTTACACATAATCTGTATAAGTCCACGTGTGAGATAGCTGTCTCTGTTCCCAAAGTAGTCAATGAGATTTCCTCATCACAGTGAATGGACTCTAAAAAAGAGTAGACTAGTCTGTTCACCTTAAAACAGGCACCAGGTCAGCTTTTTGTCAGGTCAGCTGAAAACCACTTTTGATTCCACTGACTCTACTGATTAGCTTTCCATCACATTTAAGAACCTTACTCTGCAAGTTGAATCCTATCCTTTATTACATATAGGTGATATGCCAATAAATGGAAAGTGAAAACTAGTTGGACTAATAAAAAAAAAAAATAGCATGCTGGCAATAAAGTGAATAAAATAATAGGTAGGTCAGACATCTACTGATGAAAAATACTCTGTGTGTGGACAGCAGGAAACTTCAAACTAGATGATCTTCAAGGTCCCTTCCAACCTTAACCATTCTATGATTCTATGATTCTACGATTCTATGACTCTATGATTCTACGACATGCAGGTTTCTGCACGTGCAAGTTAAGCTACACTGGTTTAACTTTCTACTATGATCACCACCCACATAAACAGCTTGATCTTCTGAGGTGCTGAGAATTCATACTTTCCAGAGCCAAGAAAAGCTGCAACAGTACATCAAATCTGAAAATCGGGACATTTATTTAGATTGCTATGTGGCAATATTGACTTAAATACCCAGCTTGAAAATGTTGGCTGAATTTCTTCAGTGAGGAAAGAAAGCAGTACCTTGCCATAGCCAGTGAAAGGCTCTTTATCTGGTCCTACCATTATTATTCATTTTTCTTCCATTTAACATGTTCTTCCAGTTACCATCTTTGCTTTTTCTCTAATTTTCCCCCTACAAGTTCTGGCATAGTACTCTGCTGATTTATATCAGTCATGGCCCCTCTTTGACATTTTGCCATTTCCAGATCGTTTGTCAGTACTGTCATTGTTGCAGGTAGAGGTTTGCACCACACAGGGGTCATGTCCCTTACCTTTTCTCCTTGTGCTATCATGTACACAAGGAGTTGGAAATGACTGAATAAGTCAAGACCTCTGATTTATAATTATATTTGTTCTGCTTAGGTAAAAGTGACTATACAAGCTCTATAAGTGGTCACAGAGCAATAGAAAGCAAGGCTGTTCCAAAGGTGTTTCCTGTCATCATTTACGCTCAGTTCCCTCTACTTGCCACTCTATTACATGAAGGGTTTTAATCTGAAAGGAATTTACAGTTGCACTCTCACTAACCTCTTGTATACTGCAAGAATAAAGGCCTATCTAGAAATGAGAGTTATGTCTTAAGACCTTTTTTTTGCAATAATTTTTGGGGAAAAGGGGGGTCTGGAATGGATTCTTTTTTGCTGGACCAATAAAAAATTAGCAACTCCAATAATGGCAAAGCAAAGGCAAAATAAACACAATCTTGCCCAGTATCTAGTGGATGTTTGTGCTGAACAAGCTGTTAATCTAGAATATCTTTCTAAACAACTTCTCTTTTATAATAAATGGAAAGTATTGAATATGAGTTGATCGTAATTTTTTTCATTTTTTTTTTCCCCAGCCAAATTATTATCTTCTGGTCTGATCTGGGCAATTCAGCAGCTCTTCAGCTACCTTAACATGTTAATTTTTGATTAGCCGTTTGTACTGCACAAAGTTTGCACAAAGAACAGGAAAACTATTTCAGTTAAAGACTTTACTTTGGACTTGGAACATGGGTCTTAGAGGTAACAATCTACTATTTAATAAATTAAAACACATGGTGATGTACTTTTGTATGACAAATGAATAAGAATATATTGTAAATAATAAATTACAAGAGAGACTGACAGTGGATCTACCGCACATCTTAGACCTTGCATTTATATTACACTAAATGACTACTCCGCGGCTAGTGTCATGGAAGTGTAAAACAAGTTACATCAAAATGAGGTGTGTTAAAAAGATAGTGCAGTGGGAAAACAAAGCACAATTTTGTTTTCTGCATTCATTCCTGATAATCTGGAGTAACTATCAAATCACTGGAGTTGCTGTTCATTATTAGAGACACAAGTAAATGCAGGGAAGAGCATAGAACAATGCTCTTGTCATGGAGACGTCTGAGCCATCCTGCTATTATTTTTTAAATAATTAAAAAAGACTACTCAGGAGCCCTATTACATTAGTTTTCATTTAAGACTGAAAGCAACAAAGCATCAAAAAACAGAATTAAAGCTATTTGTTTTAACCCCATTTATTCATGTGATATCAGATCTAGAGCAGCAAAGTCAAGAAATCTAGGAATCGGCTTAATCAAAAATTAGTACAGTTTCAAGTATTGCAGAAGCTGCAGAAAATATTCTAATAGTTCTTCAGCTAAGGCTCATTTTCACATTGAATGACAGTAAAACAAGGCTTGCAGAAGTAATTTAAGAGTGAATAGGTTACTGATTATATTAATTAATCCTGCCTCCAACACATATTATGTTTCAATGGAGTTCTAGAGAGAATCGAACTCAGATGGCAGCTGGCAAAGATGAAAATATTGCTGTGGAAAACTAGGCATAGCAGAAAACACTTACACTCCAATAAATAACCGAGGCTCCAGTAGTTTTGGAATATATTCCTAATATATTCTGAATCCCGTCTCAGGCCTGCCTGATTCTAAGCAGAGTTTTTCTTCTGCAGCGGTAGAGACTGGAGGAACAACAGAATGAGACAGTGAGAAGTTAGAGACTAGGGTCTAGCTGTCGCTGGAATGCATTGGACTCGCACAGAGGAAAGCAAATCATCAGCTCAGGCTGATTTAATAGTTCCCTATTCTGGTTTATGCTAATCTCTCTTTACATCATCCGTAAACTCCCATAGGACCACAGAGACACGTAGAGAGCTCTACATGTATGGGAAAATCAGATTTTGCTTCATTAATAAGTATCGTCATAAACTCATTATTACAAATAAATAAAATAGCATCAGAACTGATGAGAGACCAAACAGAAAAGAAGAACAGGCATAGTCCCTGTTGCAGTGTGCCATGCCAGCAAGGAATACCCAGAGCTGGTATAGGCATATCAATATTTCTAAATGTGGGTATTTTGGTTTAGCAATATAAGGGCTCTATTTCTTTCTTATTGTAATGCACTTTGTAAAGAAACAGAATTAAGTAAACACAAGAAATATGGTTTGATAACAGGAATGTTTAGATTACCCCTGATCTGGGCACCCAAAAAAACCCCTCATGTCTCACTTGATTTCATCTCAAAGATGAAAGCTAAAACATGTGTTAGCTAAATGGAAACACCTGAAAGTCTATAACTAAAATAGCTACTAAAATTGTATTTTTTTATTTTTTAAAAGATTTTTTTCACTATTTAGGCACCAAATCTGTTTCATTGTATTATTGAAGTTATTTCCTAGTTAGCTCGGTCCCCGCTTGGTTCCCATGTGTTGCCTGGTCTAGTCGAGAGGTGGCGTCCCTGCCCATAACAGGGAGGTTGGACTGGATGATCTCTAAGGTCCCTTCCAGCCTAGGCCATTCTATGATTCTATGATTCCAAGCTGCCATAATGTACTATAAAATTGGAAGGCTTCAGGGCTTTTGAGCAGGCATCAGCTGCTAAATAGGGCCAAAATAACGGAGAGAAGATGAAAAACAGAACAAAACTTGAAGTTCCTTCCTCTCACCACACTCAACACTAGATGCACTGCTTTTTGTCATTGTCCATCAAGAGGAGTAGAAGATAATGTTCCACACAGCATTAGAAAAGGGACACTGTCAACCTATCTTTAATAAATTAAATCAAAAACTAATAAAGCTACTTTCTCAAAAGGGCACCTGCCTCCGAGATAATCTCCTTTATATTCTTTCTCATTATTTAAACTAATTTCATCTAATTTAATTTTCTTATTACTTTTCCATTCTCTGCTGCTGTGAGACCATTTCTATGCCCTACACAGATGCAAGTGACTTGCAAAGATTCCCCTGAGGATGCCTGGAAGCTGGACCGAGATCTCAGGGCCACTACTGCACAGCCATGTCACTGTGAGAGCTTCGTGCATCCACCCACACCCACCTGTCTCTGTTCGTTGCCTCTCCTTATTCTTAGCTTCAAGCAGAATGAGGCAAATTGGTGGAAAAGACACACTTATGTCTGATGTTGCAATTCTTAACTGGCCTTTGTTGCTACACAACATTAGGATGCTTAAAGACATTGCAAAGAGGGTTTGAAACCCCTAGGGCAGAGAGGAGACTGTTGTATTTGCTTCCTACATAGCTGCTCTCTCTACTACCATTTCCTACTGAAGGGCAGCAGCAGCAGCAGCAAGTCTTAAAAGGTTGGAATAAGCCTTTCCAGCTTCAAAGGGAGACTGAAGGACCCTTCCTTAAGGAGAAGATCCTGTAAGGAGAAAAGGAAAAGAGGTGGGATGTCTATGCCAGAACGGAGGCCAAAGATGTACTTGAGTGTACAGCATTCCCACCTTAACTCTCATCTCGCAAGCCTGCACTCAGTAGCCTGACTTCAGGCCTGTTTCTTCTCAATGTAATTATTTGGATCCCGTACAGAGATCTGCATCAATTACTTTCTCCTTGTAAACATTTAGGTTCATTTTTAGATGTGTCTTTGCCTTTATTCTCATTGATGCCATTAAGTCTTCAAGGCCCTTGGACCTCCATAAAGGATCCATTGTTTCCATTATGGGGTGGTTTGTTGTTGTTTTTTTTAATCAGACGAGTCTCAAGAAAACACAAAAGTTCTTCCCAAATCTACATCATTCAGACCCTAGCCCACCAAATAAAGTAAATAATTAATTTTCCATGGCACCTTGCCCAATATTCTGTGTGTTCCTCTTAAGTCTTTTGGGTCAGTAGAAGAGGAAAACTCGCATCCATTGGAGTAGTGACTTCTCTGGAGTGATACTTTCTGTTCCTGCTTCTTTCTGAGGGCATGATGAAGGGTGACCATGTACTTCCGATGCAGAGAGCAGCTTCTTAGATAAATAGTCCTTTCCCTAGCATCTGCAGGCATCAAGATCAGAGAAACAGTACTACTCACCAGCTGCTGCGTGGACCTACACATTGTCTGAACACTCTGAAAACATTTACAGATTAACTAATCTTAATAAATAACATTTTTCTACTATCATCTGAGTTGAGCTCTGCACTTCAGACAGAGCTCAGATGCTTTAAATTTAAGCAGTCATATTTACAAGGTCTAGGTTTTCATCCTAGAAGAAACATGATTATTGAATTCTCATTTGTCATCCCTTAGACTAGGTCCTGACACTGACTAAAGGGACACTCATTTCATATGCAAATAAATAAATTGGAAATAATTTTTCTCAGATGGAACAGTTCTGGGAACACAGGTCATATTTCCTGAAAGTGGTGTTTCAGAGAACGTAGGCAGTGCTCTGCAGAAAGCTGGCTGGTGCCACTTGTGATTACAGTTCCTGTCTCCAGATCTAAACCACATCAAAGAACACTAACTCCCCTTTAGGCAAAATTTCCCTTAACGATACCTCTTCCATGTAACCAATTTTACGTCATTGCTGTAAAGTGCAAAGGCTTTTGAAAATGGCCCCACAGTGGTCCAAACCTTGATGCAGCTAGCCACACTTTCTAACAACTCCCACAACTACATTATCTATTCCCTTCTGCCCGAGGGTGGCCAGCTGGCTCAGGCAGGCTACACCACTCCTCTCTCCTCCTAAGGCAGCTGAATCCATTTGCATGTACAGGTGCAACTAAGCCACTGAGTAGGTTGAACTAACTCACCATGCTGACCCTCGCATACGTTCAACACTCAGTCTCCTAGATCAGATTCTGGTTTGCATCTGCCTTGCCTATGCACACGCCTCTTCTTTCTTGTTTCCGCTGTCTTCCTGTCAGGCTTGAGTTTTGCAGCTGTTCCTCGTTCCTGCCTGATTTTCTGTTTAGTTTCCACTTTTAAAGGAGTGAACATTGTTTTATGTTTCATCCATTCCTCAGTTCTCCTGGAAAATATAGTAGGACTTCAGGTTTCCTTTTCTCCTCCCTAATGTGTACGAATGTTTAAGCTTCCCAGTCCCCTTCTTTTCCACCAGAGGCACCCTTTTCTTCACCCTGCCACCTTCCTGTGGAGCAACCACCAGCCCACACCGTTGTGGTCTTAGCAGTTTAGGAACATGCTAAGGCTCTGGTCAGCATGGTTTGCATGGGTAAACCTTTCCTCTGTACAATGTCTTGCTCACTTTAGTGTGAGCTTCATCTGCTTCCAGATTAGCAGCACCAAGAACTCCATCAGCCACAGATCTGATCTCAATGCCAATTTAGAGTTATTTAAAGCCATCAGATCAAAAAGGAATGCTTATAAGCTTTCTGTTCCTGTTAGTAATGCAGGCCAGATGTAACCAGACAGGAACAAAGCTCTGTTATCAGTTTTAGGCTACTGGCAGTTTATGAAACCACTCAATGGCACCATCCAGGAACATCTATAGAAGTCAATTAAACTGAAACAAAATTTTTTGCTGATGGTGCTTGTTTTCCAAGATGGCTGTGTATACCTAAGAAACATAGCATATGATCCAGCACTTACATTTGCATAGCTAGCAATCACAATTTGGTTGTAAAGTGACAGATGTGGAATGAAGCCATTGAAGAACAATAAAAATTAGAATCCCATGAAACCAGTTGTACATGATCATCACTTATCAGAACATAGCTATATTTTAACATATGGCCCATAAAAAAACTTACTCAGTATATTTTAAAATCTAAAAGAATGATCTTTTTAATTGCTGATAAAATTGGCTTGCTCCCCAGGCAGTCCAGTTTTGATGAAGCTATAAAGATATTAACTGTTTTGTGGCAAAAAAAGAAGTAAAGCATGGATTACATTTCCAGGAAATGTTACAGATGTAAAAAGAAACTTAGAAATATAATGTGGCTTTTAGTGATATTTTTTTTTAAAAAATCATAGTGAGAAGAAGTAGAAATCAAAGTTATCCCAATCCACAATTATAAACATTAATTCAACTGATTAAAAAATATATAAATAATTTATCCAGTTTTAGTAATAGAATAACAGACTAGATTTGATGAGCTAATAATACAAAGACTTATCTACAGACAGAAACACATTATGCAGAGGGTACATAATTTTTCATATTCATAAAAGATCCATTTCTCTTCTTATGAAAATATTGTAAGATTTGATCTACAGAAGCATCATAGGATGCCCCAGAGTGGCTGATGTAAACCCATCACAGTAGCTAAATCAGATATGTTGATTCATATCTCTGTCTTATTTTAACCCTGTTACTTTTCAAATAGTCATTTGTATAGTGTGACACGGGGTCCAGTTCTGCCTTTTTAGAGCATTTTTTCTTATATTAAATGTCATAAAAGCATTTTCTTGTGAAGAAATCATAGCTCATTTTACATTTCTCTTAACAGCGTTTACTTAACGACTTCACCACTTTGGAGTTACAGCTGGGACTGACTCATAAGATATTTATATAAAGGACTATTTTATCTTGTAGCTAAATTCCCATATACAGACAAACTCTAACCATAGATAGAGCAGGCCAAGATTGGTACCAAGCAATGCGAATTTATATTTAGGATTGCTGAAGACTCAGTTTTACGAAAAGCCTCTAAAATGATCTTACTATTTATTCATTTCCTAATAGACTAACCTGATCTTATTTCTAGGCAGAAAGTGCCTGTGAATGTTGAAGAAAGAAGACCATTGTTTTTACAGTCCATTTGCTACTCTCTTCTATCCACAACATGTGGTAGTTACACAGCTGTATTGATTTGTTCCTGTCATAGTATGCTTTAGGAGGTATCTCAATTATTTCCCAACACAGCTAACTAAAAAGTATTGGTTCTTCTTCAGATACACTCTTTGATGAATTTAAAACAATATTGTATTATTTTTTCCTGGAAGACAAAATGAAAGCATTTCATGCTTTCACAAGATGTTTTCTCTTCCCGATGTCTTCAGTTTTGCCACTGAGGTAAAAAAAAAAGAGAGAAGAATAATTATAGCCCCCAAATAGTAGTCAAGACATCCTAAAAAAATGAAAGGCTGAGGAAAGAAAAATGTAATTTTTGGGGGAAAAAAATTATTTCTACTAAAAATGGACTGGAAATTTTGAAAATTCCCTTTGCCCAGCTGCCAAATCAGGAGAGACACAGACCACCGCCAGTACCTGCTAGGAGGCCTTTTATTTCCAAAGCCATTGCTCTTAATAGAGGGAGGCTGCTACAATTAGTGGCAGGTAATTATCCATCAACAGCACTGGCTGCAGCCTCACTCTGGGAGCTGAGGACTGTAGGGCCCCGTCTTGAAGTCCTCCAAGGGTCCCAGTCCTGTGGGTGTACGTCTGCCCACCCACACACAGCCTCTGCAGGGCAGCAGCCTCCTCCTCCTCAACACCCCACACGCTGCTGAGGCTCGTGCCTGCAGGCAG
>NW_009694962.1:17317-17757 GCF_000703405.1 Apaloderma vittatum
GTTTTCAGCTGGAATAAACTTAGAAGACCATCGAGTCCAGCCTTTGTCCCAGCCCTATAAACTTACTAAACAATTCCTCCAATGCAACATCCACCTGCCTCTTGAACACCTTCAAGGACAGTGATTCAACCCCCTCCCTGGGCAGCCTGTTCCAATGGCTGACAACTCTTCCGGTATAGAAATTCTTCCTAATATCTAACCTGAACCTCTCCTGGCACAATTTAAATCCATTTCCCCTCGTCCTATCACTCTCCACTAGGGAGAACAGACCAACCCCCACCTCTCTACAACCTCCCTTCAGGTAGCTGTAGAGAGCGATGAGGTCTCCCCTCCATCTCCTCTTCTCCAGACTAAACAGCCCCAGATCTCTCAGCCTTTCCTCGTAACACTTATGTTCTAAGCTCTTTATCAGCTTGGCAGCCCACCTCTGTACCTTCTCC
>NW_009694963.1:0-56148 GCF_000703405.1 Apaloderma vittatum
ATTGTAAAGACGGCGGGGGAATTCGTAGCTCAGGTTAAATGCAACACAATTTAACTTAACTTTCCAGTTGTGTATTTCAGAAGCTAAAAGACTCTTGCGTTTCTGCAGGAGATGTGGGGCTTGTAGGTCTGACAGGATGTACACTGAGTGGTTTTGTGTGCGTGTGTGTTTGCATTATGGTTGTCTTTTCCTATCTTGGCATAACACTCAGTCTTAAAAACTTTAACTTAAGGAAGCTTTTTAAGCAGGAAGCTGAGCTCCAGCTGCACGGAAACGTTGAAAGATTGATGATGTTCTGTACATCTATGGCCGTAAGGGAAAGGCAAATTGCAGTTTGAAGTAGGAATTTATTATATTTATTTTTACACCATCAAGTTGAGTTTGCTCAGTATGAGGAGAAATGTAGAGAGTTAAAAAAGAAGTTGATAAACGTTTGCAGTAGTGGGAAGTCTTGCTGTTAGATCAGCTGATCATCACAGCACAGTATCAATTTCTTTAATATACTCTGAAATAAATTAATTCATTTAGCATAGGGTATTTTAATGATAATCTATTCCTAAATGTTTTTCTGTAATTTGGTGAGTCTGAAGTAAAACTCAGGGTGCAACTTCCTGATAAATGCCTGGACATGCTAAGAGGCCTGGAGGAAACAAGTAATAAAAATCAAGGCCAAAGAAGGATCTGCCATCCAATAAATGAATAAGGAATTTTCTGACTGACATTCAGTTCACTGGTATGCAAAGCTATTTGCAGCTAGTCTAGCTTCTCACTCAAAAATATTAAAAGTGATTCATGCAATGTTTGATAAAGTTTCTTTAAAATTAGGCAAATTTAATTGTTTTGATCATATAGGCAGATTTGATTGCTTTCTTCATATAAGCAGTAATTTTTGCGACAGACACCTGTGATTTTATGTAATTTTCATTTACTAAGAGATGTTTGTATATCAGGTGATGATCCCAAAAATGTCTACTTAAATCAGTGCTCACTTTGAATATTAAATTGCTTGACATGCATATGGAGACTTTAACCTCAGCTACTTGGATAACAGCTTTTCAGATTTCGTTCAGAAGCTACCTGCTTTTTATCCATCAGCCTCAGGCAAAAGGACTACCTGACATCTGTTTGGGAGTATTTTTAAAACATGGTGTGCTCAGTAAAACTATATTACCTCTACCTAAAGTTTACAAAAAAAATTAATCTGTATCTATTTCTACCTGCTTTCCTTAACCATTATTATACAACAGCCTTCATATTGTTGCAAACCTGCTCAGTTACACAGAGCAGCGGTCCCTAACCTTCGCCAGCCAATGTGCAGCAACAGTGAGCAACTACGCTGCAGGCAGCAGCTTCTTATTGGCCTCAATTTTAACATTTTCATTTTTTGCAGCTGCAGCCAGACTCAGAGGGTCTAGCAGACAATACGTTATCCATAAGCCCTGACTTGGAAACCACTTTTGTAGGGAGCAATATGTATTTTTGATTAAAATACATATAGTGTCCCTGTAAACTGGCTGCCCATGTGGTTTGTTTAGCTGGTCTGTGGATGTGATAGTATGGGCTGTGAGAAGACAGCGTGTATGAATTCCAGAAAGAAGTAACACAATTCATAATCAAAGGGTGGTACATTAACCAAACCCAGCTTGGTTTACCTAGTTTCATTGATTAACAATGGTGAAGTGGCATTAAAAAGCCCTACCAGCTGATCCATTCACTTTATAGGGGGTAGTGGTCTAAATGCAGGGGTGTGAAGAAAAGCTGTGCTGAAAGGGAGCATCTTCTGGGCAAAATTAGGCAAAAGATGAAGCTATCCTTTCTTCAGCTTCCCCTTCTCTCTGTGTGAGGGTGATGCACATTAGCCGGTTAGCTCAGTCGGTTAGAGCATGGTGCTGATAACACCAAGGTCATGGGTTCAATCCCTGTTCGATCCCCGTTCGGTCCCCATGTGTTACCTGATCAGTTGAGAGGCATCCCTGCCCAAGACAGGGAGGTTGGATTAAATGATATCTAAGGTCCCTTCAAGCCTAGGCCATTCTATGATTCTATGATTAGCCAAACTGAGTAACCTCCTCTTTGGCCAGCCAAAAGAGCTATCTAAAAAAGTGCACAACTGTTAGAGTTAAGAAAAGTGCAGCTAGAAAACATGCATGATTAGCTTTTGTACAGGAATTAGAGCATTTCCCCATGCTTACAGAAGTTCCTCTGTGACAGAGTGGCTACTTGCCTAAAGCAAACTTCGTGGTGGATACAGATGATTTTACAGCACATAGGGTTTGAGCCATTCATGTATGTTGAAACTGTTACATGAGTGGTAGGGGGGCTGTACAGGTGGAGTAGTTATTGGAAAAATCAAACCCTAATTGAAGGAGGGAGGGGTTGCTAAGCCTGATATCAGGGTTTGTTTACAAGCTCAACCACCCGGCGCCCCTCAGTCCCAGTACTGAGCAGCTAGATCCCTGGAGATCCACTCCTTTCTTGCCTGACATCTGATGCAGTTGGCTGTGTGGCTCCCCACTGTCTGAGGATTTGGTGTGTGACTCAGACTGGGAGGGCAGGAGGGAGGGGGACAGGAGGGGACTGGATGCTTCTGGTATGCACAGCATCTTTATTTTTCATATAATCTGCCATTAAGAGAAGTACTGCACAGTGCTTGTAAGAGCGTAAGTTTAAGGGCTAATGAGTTCCAGGTTTAATGTGCTGGTCTGCTGGACTGAAAAGGTGACATAGGTGAGTCAGATTTTAAAGGTTTTCAGAAAACTAAAAGTGCAAATTAGGCGTTTAGTGAAAAATCTTCAATTAGTTCAATAAGAGTTATATGTCAGAGCACCCTTGGAAATCACAGTAGGCATTCTTACGCATTTAGATACCTGACAAAGCTGGATCTTTTCCTGTTCTATTCCTGCATTCCCTATTTGCCAAATGTTGATAATATTTTTGTATCATAGAAGGGTTTTATGAGGGTAAATTGTCTGTAAGTCTGAGCACAGCAAGTATGTAGTACATTCATAAGGGAGAGTCATATGGACCTATTAGATATATTAAATTGAAAACCACATTAGTCATATTGGTGTTTGAAAACACTCACTCAAAATCATGTAGTATCACCCCACAACATCAGATAAGCAAATATATATGAGGAATGGAAGTTGTTTGACTAGAAGAAATATACCAATGTGTAAAAAAATCACACAACAAAACCAAACCCCAAACAGACAAAAAACCTATGAAGGCAAAAAACCATAATAGAGAGACTGACCATTAAAAGAGTAATTAAAACAAAAAAGGAGATGCATTTCTTGTGGACCATTTCTCGAATAGATTAATCTTTAAACATCCTAACAGTAAGACGTTGTGTGCCAGGAGTCAAACCTGCCAGAAAGGGTGTATATATTTTTGTACGTGGGACTCCAGACTTTAAAGATGGACCTTTGAGGGGGAAAACAAATCAAGATGAAGATGGTTTTGATTTAGCATAGTTTGGAGTTTAGCATAGAAGAGAGGAAGAAAGTAATCTGGTGGCTAGAGCTGGTGCCCTGTACTCAGTCTACCTGGTCCATGACTGTGAATTACACTTCCATTGTAGCTGATTTGCCTGCTTTAGAGCTGCATCTCAGAAATCAACCTTAAGGCTTTTGTCACTAGTTGTTGTTGTTCTTGGGTGTAGGTGATTCTGAGTCTTTGGGGATTTTTTTGGTTCTTGTTCTTTGTTTTTAAAAAACCAGCTTCCAAGATACGGCAGTGGTAGGCTGCCATTGCTCCTTGTAGACATGAATTTCTGCACTGCTTTTTGTTGCAGTGTTTTGCCAACTTTGCAGCAACTTGTGCTTGCATACCTTCCAGTGACTGCTAGGTATAGCAACCAAATGCTTAATGCATAGTTATATGTTTGCTGGTTGAATATCAATAAAATTAAGTTATATAAAGGAAAAGTATAGAAGAGTGCACACTAAGACTGCCTTACACCAAACTTCATCTCCTTAGCACATGCTACAGATTGAATTTTTCTTCCTTTAGTTAAAGAAGTATGCAACCCTTGAAAACTTGGAATAAATTTTAAAAGGTCAGAGGAAGCTGTTATGAACCTGAGGACTGGATTAAAAGATACTTATGAAGAGAAGGGATATAAAAATGTCTAGTCTATTAATCATGATTTTTCATTAATTTCTTAGTGGAAATGTGACTAGGAATAAAAAGTAAAGTTCGCCCTATTTTTCCGTTGTGTTGAATAGCCCATCTTGAGGATAAGCCAGTAAGGTCTTAGAATATTCTTAATTATGTCTTTAATATTGACAAATAGATGTCAACCTAGAATACATGGTGAATATTGTGGGTATAGTGATGGCCACTAGACATATAGTATGCTACAAGTCCTAGGTACGAGATCAATATTGTACAGTGACAGAAAGTCAGATTTTAGTACTTGATAGAGTTGACAAGTTGACAATCAAGAAGCTAAAAAAATGTAGGCATGGAAATGTAGTGGATATTGAAGACAATGTATGAGAAAGTGCAATTAGGGTCTTGCCATAGAATTTAAGAACCTTACTGATCGGTACTCTATTTTTTAATGTATGCTTTCAGATTCATGAAAGAGAAAAGCACAAAAAACCAAAAAGGCCTAACTGGCATTAATGTGGCCTCCTGGCCCACCAGTGGAATGTGAGACTACATTTTATGTGGAGAGTATCATTTCGATAAACTGGTCATTCCGTAGGAAGCTAATACTTGAAAGTAAATAGAATTCCACCAAGCTTCCCTTTAATTCAGAACTAAGTTTAAAAATAAAACCTGTCTTTAGAAAGTAGGTTAATTTCTTAAGAGGGTATTTTTAAATTTTTATAACTCAAATAACTCACTGGTTTATTGCCCCTCCACCAGCTTCCAGAAACATAACAAGCTGCAGAGTTTCATCAAGATGCAAAGTACATCTAGATTTATCTAGACAGATGCAAAAAGCATTTAAGGGTTGTACAGATGTGAAAATGATCTGAGTGGATTTGGGCAATGAGTGCATCCCTGTTAAGGATTTGGGGGTCTTGGTGGATGAAAAACTGGACATGACCCAACAATGTGCACTTGTAGCCCAGAAAGCCAATTGCAACCTGGGCTGTATCAACATAAGTGTAGCCAGTAGGTCGAGGGAGGTGGTGCTGCCCCTTGGCTCTGCTCTTCTTTACTGTGAGGGTGGTGAGACACTGAAATGGGTTGCCCAGAGAAGTTGCGGAAGCCCCTCCCTGGAAGTGGCCCTGCCCATGGCAGGGGTGTTGGAACTAGAGGATCTTTAAGGTCCCTTCCAACTCAAACCATTCTATGAATCTATGAAATAACTTTCAGTGTGTTTTTTTCTTTTAATTTTACACATTATGAGACATTGCCCTCCATATATTTATTTTCCTCCTGCAAAATGAATGTAAAATACTGCCACTCCAAATTGATAGTATTCTATATGCTGTGGTAGTGCAAACCCCTTTGCAAGATAGAGGAAAAATATGAATTGTATTCACTGACATGATGTCAGATAAATCAGTAAGTGTGAGGCCCAAATTCCTTTGGGTTTCAAGAACCAAAATGCTGTTTCAAGAGTATAAAAAATACAGTGATCTTATGTATTTTAGTCTAAAAGTATGTATTCTTTTTCTCTTTTGAGAACTCAGGAACAAATCTGCAGAAGGCAAAAAAAAATATTTCCTGTTGCTTGTGTTTTAAGATGCGCTGCTAGTTTAGCTGCCTTTAAACAAATAGGCTCTCAGATATTTTCCTGTCATACTGAAAGAGTTTAGTGTTATTTTTTCCTGGGAAATCTGTTTTAAACATGTAACTAAACTTTGAAACAAAGTGTAGAAAAGAGCAAATTATGTTCAAAGAAGAAGGACTACCTGCATGCTTAATAATGATTTGAAGTTGTAATTAAAGTAAATTAATTTAAATAAAAGTAAATTAAAGATTTTGCTTTACTATAACAGCATGTAACTTTTTCCTATAATAGATTTTTTGTTTCTTTCTACAGGCAACCTAAAGATCCATAGATGTTTAAGTTGTAATTTAAATTTCAGAACAAGAGAAAAGAAAGACTACAAAGATCATTCTTAAGATAAAACCAATCTTGAGCTTTGATCAGGTTGGACCATAGTCGTATTAAATACTGTTCAAACATGAAAGGACAAAGCCTTGCACTACTGAAACCACTTTGCATTTTTCAGTCATGCAAAGCAACTTCAGTGGAGTAGTACTTACCTCTAACTTGAGAAGACAAACAGGAGTAGGTTCTCTGCAGTCCCTCTGACCAAGACTCATGCCACTGCTGTCCTGTGGCTGCTCCTGGACCCTGTGGGAAGCACAGCAAAGTTAATTGTGTGAGAAAACGACAAGAGGAAGGTGGCTTCTAGCCCTTCTTGGCCTCTGCCTCCATATTCAGTATAAGTGTGGAAAGCAAGAGGTTTCTGGGCCTTCCATTTCCATTTCAGTTTTACTTCTTATTGATATGGGAATTATACCAAATGTCTGTTGTTTACAGTATGCATTTTGCACTAAAACTGTAGCATAACATTTTGTTGTGCTTGTGTTCAGTAGACTGATGCCAACTACATCTCTTTGTATTTAACAAAAAAGTATGTTTACTCACATACAATATTCATTTTATATATATAAATAATATTTACTGAAGTCATTGGAAGCACATTTGCAAAACAATCCTAAAACCTAGAATAACAATTGAATGAGAAGTCAGTGACCTCTACAGTCATCCCACAGTTTATCCAAGTCTCTTCCAAACGTGAGGTCAACATCGAATAAAACGGTTATTTTCAACTGCGAGTAACAAAAATACGTATCATTGCAAATAACCTAAAGAGCAGTGACTAAGCCATAAATCTTCTAAAAATTAGGATGGCCAAGTAGCATACAGTCTATCTTACACCTGAATTCTCATCTTAAATGCCATTTTATTTCTGATGAAAAACAGTAGGTTAAATTTAGCCTTTGAACATACAGTGTACTTGCCACTAAAACTTTATTACTGCATTTGTCATAACTCTTATTTCAATGGGATTTGCACATTCCTCCTGGATATAGAGGGGAAAGAAATGGCTAATTATAGTTTCCTAAGAAATATTCATAAGCTTTCTGCAGGCAACACTTTACATTTGGAGACATAGAGCTCCGATCACTTAAGCAGAGGTGTTACTGTAATGGATGTATGGGTCATGAATTCCTAAAAAACCATGAATCTCTGTTACAATGATGCCATATTTTGGTACTGGTGGAATTGTGAACTGTTACATTTTCGTGTGATTCATACATTTAGTGACCTGAGTACGAATGATTGGCTATACGTCCCCCAGATAGTTTTCTGGAAATATATACTGAAAATTTAGAGACATCAAAAGGTAAGTCCAAAATTATTCCTGTCCTAACAGCAGATCCAGTTAAATACAGTCTTGGGGCTGTGCAGCACTATATCATCTTTGGTGTATAGTAAGTAAGCAATTTATGTATTTATATTTAAAACCACATTTCTAGGTTATAGTTCTTACTCTATAAAATAATTACCATTGCTGGTTAACTGCAGCACTTTACTTAAGAAAATTGTAATGTACATATTTTGCTATATTTTGTCATTGATTTAAGCTCTTTTGTGACTTTATTTAGACCACAGAGATAAAGAGAGATTATTTTGGTCTAAAGCTTTATGCTCCTTTCATATTGCTAACAAAATTTTAGCTCAAGGGACAAGAATTTAGAATAATTAATTACAGATGGAAGGATTTTGCATAAAAATGCTGTCAGTTGCAACTTACAAAATTTGTAATTCCTTAAGTTCATCATCCTACAAGATAAATCTTTTTTCATGTTCTGTAGAACTGCTAAGTAGTGAGTACTTGATCCATTTATTTGGAGAGTACAGAAAAAATTCTGTTACATAAAGAAAATGTTATGCATAACAGCTGGTGGTTTGTACATTTGTTATATTAACTATTGTAATCACACTGAATCTTGTGTTTTAAGTTACTCAGTATGTTCAGCTGCATGTTTTTGGGGGAGAGGGGGGATTTTAGACATTCATTAGTGAGGTAAAATCAGTTCGGCTTCCTTTGGCAGACATGTATGCTACATGATTTTATTTTGTGTACTTCCTGTGGTTACTTGGAAATCAGAAATACAGTGGATGCAGTTGAAACTAACTTACAGAATCAAAGAAGTGTTTTGAGTTGGAAGGGACCTCAAAAATCATCTAGTTCAAACCCCCCTGCCATGGCCAGGGACACCTCCCACTAGACCAGGTTGCTCAAATCCCCATCCAGCCTGGCATTGAACCCTGTGCGTCTTGAGCCAATTTATAGTTGATGAGTGTCTACCAAAGAGAAGCATTGGAAGAGTCCAAGAATACATAATCTGTCAGAAGAAGCTTTTAGATTATTGATGTAGATCCACCATACTAACAAAAATGTCTAGCACTAATTATTTTGGAGTTAAAACTTTCAAAGGGCATGTAAAATAATAAGAATTAAGATTTGAAATAGGATGATTCCTTTCAATATACTTTCTTTTTTTTTTTCCAGTTTAGTTTTACACACACTAAAAAAAAAACCTTACTGCCTTCCCTTGGAAATATGTTTCCTTATTTTGCTATGTTTCCACCAGGAAATTTGTTCAAAATTTCTTAATTCTATCTGTGAAACTCCTCAAATATTTCTTTTCCTCATGGACCTTCTTTTGTGTGTGTGTATATAAAACACTAAATATTTATCTTTTAAAATTTCTTCTCATAAACCAGTCTTCGTCATTCCCATTCCCACTTTGTGTCTGGCTTCTCCATTTGTTTTATAGATTGTGTGTGTATATACCCATGTTTCAGATGTTTTTTAAGCTGAGTGTTCCCACGGCATTTCTCCAGCAGAATCCCATTTTATTTATTACCCGTATTTTTAATTCATCTGTGTTATAATTATCTGACTTGAACAGTATAGTTAGTTTTCTCCTCACATTTAGTGTAATTTCAGAATGAAATTTTATTGCTGTTTGACTAATCAATCAATATATAATGTGTGACCTGCCCTAAATGCAGATAGTGCATCTGGCCACAGCTCTATGCAGTTTTCTTTACAGTGCCCTTTTAACATTTTATAGTTGTTTTATAATTTCCAAGAGGTTCATGCCTATGGAGATAATGGTTTCACTAATACATATTAAAACACTATATAAGGTGTTTCTTACATCTATCAAATTATATAAATAGTTACAATTTGTAATTCAGCAAGAATTATCCTTATATATATAGAAAGGAATGTACAATGCTAATCAGAAAATGATCAATGAGATCAACAGTCTTACGATCCTATGTTTCCATTTGTTTGTTTAACCCATTTAAAAGAGATGTTTCCTTAATTTTTTTTCACTAGAGAAGATTAATGGATAAAATTAATGCCTAGTTATTCTGTCTTTTTTTGGGAAGCTTCCCCTAAACAGTGATCTCAAGTATTCATTATGCTAAGGTCTCTCTGCGCAGCATAAAGGCAGAGTATTTCCTGAGTCTGGCTACAGGGAAATAAAGCAGGTATTGAGTTGGTTCTCGCTGAGTGCTCTTCTATTCCCTGTAGTAGGGCTGGTGTAGGATACATAGCAGTGGCATTATGGCAATTCTTACCCACGGAAAAGAGCTTTTAGATCCATTAGCAACCAAATACAAGAGAAAACAGCTCTGGTATTGCTTAAAAAATTATGGAAAGCTCTGAATAGAAAATTCTTACATCAGTATTTTTTTGTCTAAGCTTTACCAATTTGTTTGGGGCAATATAAAACACAATTATAAACTAGTAGTTCCAATTTTGTTTAATTCTATGATTGTTTTCTCTTTTCCAGTAGATCATGCCATCAGGAAGGTGTTCTGTTTCTGCAGATGCCACTAAGGCATCCATGGTAACGAAAGTCTAACTTAAACATTTGCTCTTTTTTTTTTTTTAATTTAAAATTTAGAAGTATTAATGATGATTAAAGAGTGAAAAAAAGTTGGAGACCAGAAATTAGGCTTGGCTGGTAAAAAGAAAGGTAAAGAGTTGACCTATTTTTTTTTTCCGTTTGATATGTTTGTTCTAAATTTATAGCTGTTTCACAAAGAAAGAGGGGTGAAACCTCATGGTGCAGCAGGCATGAGCGTGAAGCCTTTTGCTTGTGCTGCTCAGGAGATGGACGTGAGGAGCCAAGCCTCTGCAGAGGGAGATGTCACTTGTGTTCCTAAGGGATCACAGAGCATCAGGCAGATTTGCTGTCACTTGGAAATTAAGAGTTAACTGAGTTGAAGCCTGGGATTTTGAGGACTTGCCCAGAGGGACATAGTAGGCTTGAGAAGTTGTGGATATACTTTGTTATACCTCTGCAGTAATGAATTTTATTTCTGGTTTATATTACACTAAAATTTGCCCTTTTTTTTTCTGAATTTAAAAGCATTTTGAGCTTCTTTGTCAAGTTCACTGCAGAGAAAGATAAAAGCAGGTCTGTCCAAATGCGTTGGCTGTGTTGGGGTCCTACCAGATGCTCATTGCTTTTTTGTTTTGGAGATGGGTCTTCTGAGGGTTCATAGTTTGATAAGCATGTCTGAGAAAGCATGATTTAACAGTGACAGTAGGGCTGTGGCTAAGCAGGAAAGAGAAAGCTTGGCCATTGAAAACCTGTCACCTCCGTTCTTTCCTGTGCAGCAGCATCACTATTCTGCCAGCATTTGTTAACTGCAGAAGGTGTAACATTTTTATATCTGCTCTTATTCTTAAGTTAATGTCTTGTTCCTGCCTACCTTATTCATTCTCTACCTGTCTCTTGTTCTGTTGTCGTTACGTTATAAAGAGTGATTTGACTAGTCAAGGTGAATTCTTTCATACTGCTCCTATGAGCCGGTGACGATAAAATAGCTAAAAGCAAAGCCAAAAATAGCAGTGTACAGGTATAGGTTTGGCAGGGTGATTTGATAGTAATTACTCTATCTGTCCTTCTGTGGTGTAGTGTTAGAAGTGAGACCCAGCACTGGGAACAAAACCTGCTCTTTCTTCCTTTGATGTATTTTTCTTCCTTCCTCTCTGTTTTCCTTGGGAGCTGGAAACCAGAACAGACCTTAATAGCAACAGAATCAGCAACACCTTCAGCCACCTCAACTTCTTTTCCTTCCCGAATTGTGGGGAAACAATTTTTCACTTTCACGAACATCTAAATTCAATCTCAGGATTCACTTCTCATGCTAAAGACTCTGCACTGAGAGACGAAGGAACGGAAATTTTGTTAAAATGGAAGTCTTGGAATTTAACATTTTCAGTGGTTTGGCTGTTTTACCTCCTTTTTTCTGTACCCCTCTTTAGGAGGAAGATTTCCAGTGGTAGTTGTTGCCATGGTGCTAAGCAGGACGAGGTGTCTACTCCAATCTTCAAACTATGTTTACAGTTATATTGTGAAAAATTATCTCTTCTGACAAGTCAGGCTTGTTTACGCAGAGTTAATACAGCACCACTTCTCTTATTCCAAACTGGAGAGAGGCTCTTCAGGTCATTCCCTGTGTGTCAAGGCAAATGTGAGCTTCAGCAGTGCTGGAAAAGCCTTAGAATTAGCTCTGTCCTTTCACTCCCTCGTTAGCTGTTCAAATGAACAACGGCTTCACGCCCTGCCGAGCAGCTGATTGGCCTTGGAGGGAAGAAGCATCTGAAGCAGTATTAATGTTTCATTCAAAATCATGAGAGCCAGGGAGGAGGGGAGGGGAATTAGGGAATTCAAAACCTCAAATCAGTACTACCTTTTATTTTACCAGGCCCTTTTCTCTTGAGCAGCATCCATAATTGTCTCCCACAATGGATTTCCTCTCAGGATGGTCTTGCTGACTTTGTGAGATGTTTTTGCCAAGGGTAAATTTAACAGTGTACAGAGGGGAGTTCAACCCTCTCTCTTCCTTTCGCTTGTCTCTCTCCATTCTCCGTTCTTTCTCCCCAGTCCTGTTCACAGTATCTAGTATGACGTATGCTGAATAGGGGATGGAGGAGCAAAGAAGCTGTGCAGTCTCTACATCCTCTGCTATTTTCCTTTTTCAAATCATCACTGCTGCATCAAGATCTAGTATATTTACCATGTAAAAGCTGTAAAAAAGATGGAGCTGTCTCAAAGATGGAGCAAACTAGATGTGGTAAAGCAATCAGTAAAGGACCGTAGTGGAATGCATGACAGCAAGAACTGCCAGCTCCATCTGGGAAATACACATCATAGAATCATAGAATCATAGAATGGCTTAGGTTGGAAGGGACCTTAGAGATCATTTGATCCAACCTCCTTGTCATGGGCAGGGACACCTCTCAACTAGATCAGGCAACACATGGGGACTGAAAGGGGATTGAACCCGTGACCTTGGTGTTATCAGCACCACGCTTTAACTGAGTGAGCTAACCGGCCCCCATCCTTTGACTCTAACAGTATGAAACATCTAAAGCTGTAGAAGAGGAGCAATTCTTAGTTTTCTGTAGCAATCCCAGCAGTTTGAAACATGGCTGACAGCCATTCTAGTCTATTTATTACAATCATAACATCACTAATGTTGAAAGAAACATCACTTCAAAGTGGGTATTCATGTAAGATCTTGGATTAATTGTAAATAGTATAGCATCTGACAGGACTATTAAATCTGGAAAAGTTTCTAATAAATGAGAATAGTTTTCTTAGGACAGGAGTGGGAAAAATACAGAAGTGTTACATAACAAGCCCTTGATGAACAAGGATAGACCCCTTTTACAACGTTTTGAGCAGTACTGTTCCCAGTAAATGATGGCAAATAGATGCTAAGCCCTTAAGTACTTCTGAGATAAATTCTCTTGAGTTTTAAAACCCAAATGTTGCTTATTCTTTTGCCTATTAGTCTTTGGAGAAAAGAAGGAAAAAAAAGCACAAGCTTTTACAGAGTCCTCCTGACTTAGTAGTTGAATGAAAGGAGTGATGTGGACACGCTTGGTTCAAGGTAATGGGAGGACTTAGCCCCAGCTAAGGAGTACTGTGAACATATAAAATGGCACAGGAGATGTCTGGCTACAATCTCTTCATACAAACTTGTTTCATTCAAGGATGTTTAGTTGACTGGAACAGATTACTAGTTGGGGACTATGAAAATTAAGGCTCTTTTCTTAACTGTGCCAGTCAGTTAGGGTGTGATCCTGGAGAAATCTCAGTGCTGCTTTTCACCTACCCTTTCAGTTGCCTTTTCAGTACTGATATGCAGTTAAAACTCCAGCTAATCCCCTGTCTGTGATCAGCAAAGAAAGCAGGGCACGTCTCAAGTGTGATGTCAGTAAAGCACTGAGCAGAAAACTGCCTAAAAAGCAGCCAAGAGAAAACAGTGGGTCCAAGGACTTAGGAGGAAAGTAGTCTTCCTGAATATGGCTTGCTCAGTTTTCATAGTGAACTAGCAACATGAGCCTGTGCTTTGCTGGGCCCTCTCAGCACTTTACTCTTATAAATAATAAACAGAATGCATTTTCCTCCTGTGTAGGTTAGCAAATGGAAATGTGCCTCTGTTATCAGCAAGGAAGCTATAATTGAGAGGCATAGATTTGATGGAATACACATTCAAATGGGAATAAATAAAAGCATAAGGAGGATTTCAAAACCTCTATTTCTGTGCTGAGTTTAATCTGAATGTTTAGCTCTGGAACTTATTTATGATATCTGTTTGCAAGCTCAGATTTATGTTTTCAGACCTAAATCCCAACTTACACTCTAGCCTGCATCTGACTGTGGAACAGTACTAAAGGGGTAACTTCTAGTTATCTTTTGCGCATCTCACTATTCTGCCATTTACAGCCGTTTTTTTCAGCGTAAGAGTTTCAAATATTTACTTTTATGGCCTGGGCTGGATTACAAATGCACAGCTCAGCATGATACCATTTGAGATTGAAACTGAAAGGACTACTATAATGGTAATCTTGTCCACATTATTGTGGCAGAGATGTGGCAGAAATGTGTAATACAAAGCATGTTTCTTGGAGGGAGGGGATTTTTTAATGTGCCACCGTTCTCCAGTATGCCACACACGTGCTTGGGATAGTGTATTCTTACTGACTCAATTTACTTGTTATTAAGGCTTTGTATTTATTAAATTCAGTATAGATCAGCATGTACATTTTGCTCTTGTCTAGGAAACTTAGAAAATGAATCACGCACCTCTTACATGAAAGGCCTCTAGAGAACTCGTCCAACAGTGGGGTAACTCTACTCAGCAACCTGCTAATACATGCAGCTCTTTGAAGAGCACGGTCATTTTCCCGTCTTCCTCCTTTCCCCCTCCCATTTTTTCCTCCTTTGGGTCAGGTATTTTTTTAATAAGTAAATGTAATCTTACCCTTACAAATGAAATGTTTTCTGTTTTCTTAACATTCACATTTTAGTAATTCAAATAAATACTCCTTTTTCTTACATTCATCTGAGTTCCTATGATTTTGGGGCAAGATTGAATCCTGCTGTCATTCAGATTTCAAAAGCTGGTAAAGCAGAGCCACTAAATCTGACCTCACAACTTCTGTAGTACTACTTTCACTCAAAATAATCTCCGAGAGTAAAATTTTCAAAGACATGCACATGAGTGAAACTACTTGTACCCCACTGAAACTGAGTGGAAATTAGACATACTAAGTTCTTCGTGTATATTTTAAAAGCAGCCTTATAGGTTGTGGTTGCATAAAATAAGAAATGATGGCTTCATCCCAGTGTTACAGGGATCCATTTGGAATGTTCTCATCTTGTTTATTCCATTTTGTCTTACTTGCATAATAAATGTACGCTATGACAAGCATAACTACAAGAATTACCATTCTCCCTTAAAAATATAAGAATGTGAACAATTCTGCCCTCAATACTATGTACTGTCAGCAAAAGCTAGAAATGCACAGTGTGAAATGTAATCTTCACTAACTTAGTGAGGCAAATATAGGTTGTTAAATGTCAACCCAATGGTGGGAATAGTGTTAACTTAGAGGAAATGGGCTCACAGACACTTCCTGAGATAAGGATGTATACATGCACCTGATTCTAAAGAGATTTCAGATAATGTTCATGTAATACAGTTCTAAGTATATTTTTTCATAATATAATCAAACTATCAGAAGTGTGATTTTTAAAAAAAAAATCTTATTTTCTTTATTTATTTTGTGGGGCCATGTGGGACCAGGATAAGCAGCAGAAATTGGTAGGTGCCTTATCTACTTAAGGATGCTGGATGACAGTGGGAGAAAAGTACCAAATGTTCAAAAAAATTAGCCTAGAATCATTCAGCTGAAGTAGCTGAAAAATTAACAAATCTCATCAGTGCATTCCAGTTAGCAAGGAAAGTGGGTTGTAGCTGTCTCTGGGGAACTGAGAAGAACTCCCCACTACTATTTTTAGTTGTGGGTTTTTTTCTGAGCAAGAATAAAAAATGTAAAAAATAGAAGATGGAAAAACAGTAGCTAGAAATTTAATATTAGTTTACTCTGTTACGTATGTTTGTTTTTCCCTGGGAAGTAGCAGAATTCTTGGAGTTCTTCAAAACCCAAGGAATTCCTTCGATCTGAGAGTAACCCAGCTGAGCAATTCTTGGGGGAGGAGAGAAGACACAAAGGCTGTGGCTCAGTGTTTCCACAGTTTTCTTAAGTGTTCCACTGCTATGGTATTATGGTTTCTAGGAACAAGGAGCTGCTGCCTAGATTATTTTTTTTTCTTTACATTCTCTTTGTAATTCTGAGAGGGAAGCGAGCAGTTGTCCTCCCCTGGGAACAGGCCTGAGGAAGAGCAGCTGTGAGCCTGCAAGAAGAACATTGCAAAGTTGATGGTCCTTTCTCTGCATCCCATTTGTTTATATACACCCACTTGCAGAAATCAGCGTATAACATGGAGGATGTATCACTGATTATAATTAAACTAGTCTTAAAAAAACCTGTGCTGTATACCACGATTATAATTTCTCTCTCTGGTAAGGTTGCTTATCCTCTTTTTCTTATTTATTGCTTGAGTGAACCTAATACATTTGAAATTATGTTTTCGAAGAAGTAAGATACTGTGCAACCGGTGGTATTTCACTGCAGAATAACCCCTGGAGGGATTTGTAATCCCCTGGTACTAACGTTGTCTAATAGTGAGCCAAATTGAATAATAAGGTTGGTGCTATGAACACAGCTTCATATTCAGCCTCATTCTGGTTTAGTTAGCATTGCCTAGTAATTAATTATTATTCTGTATTTATGCTATCAATGGCATCCAGAGGCTGGCCTAAAAACACTCGAGCCACTGGCAGCAGCAGCAGCAGCAGGAGCAGTAGTACATATACATGGGGATATTTTGTTCTCTCTCTGTAAACGTATGCTGTAGTCTGCCTCTTAAAGGATTTGTTAGTAAGCCCTCCATGTAGCTAAACACAAGACAGTATATGCTGGACATCAGTCAAAGACACACAGTGGCACATAGCTTACTAATTACTATTAATGTTTACAGGTTTTGGAACGTCCTAATTGATTTTGGCACTGAAAGTACATTTTAGTAAATTAGTACATTTAGTAAATTGCTTGTCACCTTTGTTTCATCCTAGGTCTCACTGAGAATCTCATACGCAATTAACTGTGATTGCTATACTGTATTTATTCTAAAGTGCCTATTACTATTACTATTACATTACTATTTTGTTGTTTGGGTCTCAAAATTGGGGAGTTAATTGCTTACAAAAATACAGTTCAAAATACACAGGGATCTTTGCGGTAACGGATTTTTTTCAGAGTAGAAAAATACAAAGATTTTAATATAGTTCCTGTTCCAAAGTCATAGTCCTCCTGTCCTTGAAACCCTACTAACTTCAGGGAGAGTGACTTGTGCATAAAGACACGACACATAAATCTACACTGTCAACTTGTGTGGCACAACAAGAGGAGTTTGATTTGCTGCACACCATTCTGGTTATGTCCCCATTGTGCTGCTGCCAGCAGTAAGACTTTGAGCCAGTTGCCAGTTCCAGGCAAACGTGGAGCAGTAACTGCAGAAGTACCCTGCGTCCACACTGCCAAACCCTGGAGTCCAGCTTCAACCTGGGTTCCACCAGGAGGAAAACTACTTCAAACACTGTCCACACTGCCAAACCCTGGAGCCCAGCTTCAACCTTGGTTCCACCAGGAGGAAAACTACTTCAAACACATCCACCAGTACTCAAGTGAGTACTGCCAGGCTCCGGTGTAGATAGAAAACAAAACAGCAGCGAAGAGTCCTTCCCTCTCCCTCCTCCAATGCTAAGTCACTGCACACACATTCTTTAGGGAGACTAAAGACGCTGAAACAAATTGTTAGGCTGTCTGTAAGACACAACAGTCATTTTCTGCAGTAACTGTTTTCTGCAGATGTGTACAGTAATTCTTGAAAGGAATAAATTTCCTTTATATATTCTAGGTTACAAGGTGGAAGAATTGCTCACATGAATTCATCTGCCAGTTTAGCCTGGCAGTATTTTCTGTTTAAACAGCCAAAGCTCCAGAATTAACATGGACTTCTAGAAACTTCAATAGAAGAGCTTTGCTAAAAAGCAGTCTAGGACAGCAAAAAAAGTGCATCCCTTCGTACAGATTAAGGACAGGAATCTGCAAAATTTTCCTTCAGCGGAATGGAGAGCTACACTGTCTCCCAGTATCACCCAGAGTTTGGATGTTGGAGCACAGGTTTGTTTTTCAAGTTTAGACTGACAGCACCTGCTCTTTTCATTTAGTAGTGGATTGTTCAAAGAACAGCTAATCCTAAGTTTCCCTGCTGTCCTTTTTAAAGCAGAGGATGCTCTTTAATTTTTTACATTAAGAAACTAGCTGTTCTAATTTTTCTGGAGAGAATAATTTCAGGAGATAAGATACAGATCTACTAAATTAATTTAATTAAAGAGAATGCAAATCCAGTCCCTACAGTAAACTTCAACTCCAGTGGTTCCCCTCAATATCTATTTTACTCATCAGAATTTAGTAATTCTTTAAAACAACAAAGCCCTAGAGGCAACATGATTTATTAATCTTATGTCAGTGGTCACTTTCTATGCATTTAATATGTATTTCAGAATCAAAGCTTTCATCCCATGCTTATGCATCTTAGACTTGGGATGTACATGTGTGAGTGTGTGCATCAGAAGGGAGGGATGGAGTGAGGGAGAATAGAGAGCAAATGAGAAACCTTTAAACACACAAAATTATGTAAATCAGTGTGGAGCCATCTGCCTGAGTCTACAGTGCTTGTAAAACAGAGTGTATGAACTGTTCCTGTTCATTATGATGGAGCATGCTCCTTTGACCATGTTGCAGGGCCATGTTTCTCTAGGTGTGCTCTGCTCAATTTTCCTCAAGGAATTTAATGGCATATTAGCATATTAATCTTCATCAGTCACTGATAACAGTTCGCATCACACCTGTGAAGTCTGAGAGCTGGATTTCAGAAGCAAGCAATTCCATGGTTACTTCACTAACGCTAAAGTGCACTGTTCTCATTTATTATCTTCTAGGTTGGTTATTTGTTTTTAATCTAGTATAGCTCAATAAAAATGCTTACATTCGCAGCTGTAGAGAGTGAAGCCCTGAATTTATCCCTACAGTCATATGTAGTACAGCAAGCTGCCTGCTAGTTTGCTATTTTGTGAGAAAGCCACGTATTTGGACACCTCCTGCATGATACAGAGGAAGAATACTGACACACCTCAGAAAATAACTGTTGGACATGAAGATTATTACCATCCTTCTCAACATCAAAACTTCAGCGCATTCACAGCTGGCATACACTCACAAGATTAGGCTATACTGCTTTCTTCATGGTAACAAATGTTGGTCAGGGTGGGTCCATTAATCTGGGATGGGTGGGCATCCATTGCTCCTACACGGTGCTTAATATTTGCTTTGTTGGTCATAATTACAGTATATCAGCTTTACTCTCCATAAAACTAGTTGAATAAAAGAAGACGAACCCTTTGAGCTGTCTAGTTTTAATTTTACATTCACAACCAAGTACAACATCAAATTGTGCAGTTCACAAAAAAACTTCAAAGAGTTGTTGCTACTAGTTCTTTTTAAAGATTCCTTTTAATATAAGGAATGTCTTGCACGACTGTACAGTTAGAAAGCAGAAATCCAGATATGTTCAATTCTTACTCAAAGCATGCATTATTTAGTATATGCTTTGCAAAAATAACCGAGTAGAAATTCTCCTTTGTATTTGGATTTGCAAAAATTAGAAGGGCTTCCAAGAGCATCTCAGCTGTAAAATAATCACTTTCTAGGAATGAAAAAGCAGAAAGGCAGTCTGGATGATAATTTTTTATCAAATCTGTTTCTCAGTTCTGTTCTTGAGCTGTTACATTTTAAGCTGTTTCATTTTAGATTTTCTCTTGATTTTCTGCTCTTAGGTTCTCTGTTTTCATATCTGTTCTACAGTTTTCTCTTAGACAGTATTTTAGATAGACAGGATTCCAAGAATTACATACTTGTAAGTAAGTCTGTAGAAGACTTGTACTCATTTATTTTGCTCTCTGGAAATGAAAAAGAGTGTGAATGGGAAAGAAGTATATTCCATACATCTTTTCTAACAGTAAATCCATAGTAAACTTGATCTGGTTGTAAATTACTAATTCATTACCTTTCCTCGAAGTAAATATCCCTGTCAGTAGGATGTCCATCACATCCTAATACATATGGATCAGACCAAAAAGCTTCATTTACAAAATGGGAACCCTAGATTCACAAGGAACAATAGATATATAATACGTTCACTGTGGTTCATTTTCTGAAATACTTTTAAAAAAAAGAAAAAAGAAAGAAAGTCTATATGAGCATTACAGTGCATCTGGCTCCTCATGTGAGAAGGATAAATGCTTTCAAAGCTATCTTTATTTCCCTTTATGCCAACAGCTCCCTCCTAAAAGAAAAAATCAGGCTATTTAATCAGTTTAATATGCTAGTGGTTTGTGATAGTTCACTTTTCAGAAAGAATAATATATAACAAATCCAGGACGAAAAAAAATTAATAAAATACCAGCCTAACTGGAAAACAAATATAAACATCTTATAAGGATCATGAAGGTCAAGGTAAGTAATATTTTTTTTCTTTATCCATATCAATCTATGCAGGCCACCTCCCCCAAATCCCCTGTGAGGTTTCAACACCTGTGGCAACCTTTTTATGATCTGCCAGTATACAGAAAGTAAATGAGTTCTGGCTCTTCCAAATGTAACGTAAAGCAAAGATTGTGAATATTGAAGCACTGTTATGTGCCAAACTCCCATAATATAGGGTTAGAGTAGTTTATAATGGAAAGGAAGCTAATGAAATAATTAACCTCATTTTCATTCCAAGCAATCTGACTTTGAAGCTGGCCCTTTTATTCTACATAAATTGCCCAGAAGAGTAAAACTGTCGTCTTACATATTTATTTCCTAAAGAAAAAAAAAAAAAGAAGAAAATAATGTTCCAAAATAGGTAATTTTTTTAGGTTATCTAAAATTAGAAAGTTTAACGGTTTCCACTGGGCTTAAGAAAATTAAAGGGACAAGTAGCCAATGGATAGATGAACTCCAATATTTACATTAGAAAATATATGTCATATAGATTTATTCCTAGAACTGCACTGAGCAAGGCAACTCCTGTTCATCATCATGGCTAGTTCTGCAAAAATACGTCTTAATCAAATTATATCATATTCCTCACATTATAGATGTGTGTGTGTATATTTATTTTCATATACATGTCTTTACATATGGATATGAAACTTAAATTTCGCTAACGCTCAGATAGCCTTTTAAACACTTTAATGGTTTGCCCACATTCCCATGGTCCTTTAAAGTCATTTAATTCCACACATTTTTCTACCAAAAGAAAGTCATTCAATGAAACATTTGGGTAAATACTTTTCTGTTTGTCCACTGGAAAGACTGTGTGCTAAAGGGGATCAAAATTAAAAGGAATTTGTTAAACAATTGCAGGAAATGTTCCTACTTAATTATTATTATTTTTTATCTCTGTAACATTTTGAGCACTTTGGTACAGTATTACTGTACAGTTTTGTACAACTGGGAAATAAAATGCTTCTCTGTCATTTCTTTTAGTGCTCTCAAATGCTTCTTTACTATTTATTGGAACTTAGTGGGGTTTCAAGGACTATAATGGAATTTAAAGCTTATTGGTATGGTTCAAATAAGTTTTTTGCTCTTCCATAACCTGGGGACTTCCTGCTACTGGTTATATATTGCAGAAATAAATTGCAATTTCTCTTTATTATTCATAGGGTCATAGCATTCAAGATTAATGGTGCTCTGATGGCTTATTCATGAAAATGTAGAGAAATCTTGAAAGTTTCATACTTCTTAACACATACAATTTGTCCTAAGATTTCTACTAGAAAGCATGGTTGTTCTTATCCATTCTTCAGCATTAATTTCTCTGTTAAAACCATTCATTCTGCCAATGACAGAATATATACAGTATTTGCCAAAAGTGACTAGTCACTTTCTATGACTAGATGAATTCTTCAGTAACTCTATAAAGTATTATTTTTCACCCCTTAAAAAAAACAAACAGGATAAACATTTGCAAATTATTAATTAGCCACTCAGTTCACTTTGTGAATGATGCTACAAGAAAAAGAGAAGTCTAAATGTATTGTAAGGTTTATTCCAAGCAAATAACTAATATGATTCTATTTAACATATCCCAAAAAGTAGAAGACAAAGTGGGTGGGTGGAAATACACATTGCCTACTGCTCTTGACGACAGTCATGGGAGCTGTAACTCTTACAAAGCACAGCTACTCAGTGTTTGCACTACGAAGGATCTAACAGGCCTGATGGTCACAGGAATTTGCAGGATAAATGTAACTCCCAAAATTTCTTTTCCACTCTGCCTATCACCAGCTTCCCCTTTTAGCTGACAAGCTACAAGCATGTCTCAAATGCCAAATGGCTTTTAGAAGATTTCAGTCATTGCTCCAGCTACATTTCCTGTCCTGCAAATGGAGGACCCTGACAGATTCTGGCTAACAGGCTGAAATAGAGCCGTTCCGGTCATCGTCGTGTCATGTTACACATATAGTACTTGACAATCTGGCACAGTACCTTTAAAACTGGTGTCCTCTCTGCTATTCTGTTATTATTTATGCAGTTTTTCCAGATTATACTATATAATATTTTCACTGGATATCAGAGGACTGATGTATATACTAATTTTGCATACTCTCTCAGTTGCTTGAAGTATGTAGTCAAAGAGAATACGGAAATAATAACCAAAAAGAACCCAGTCTGAGGCATGGGAACCTGGATAAGCCTTATTACAATTGTGTATATGCAGTCATGACAAATTATATATTTTTCTACTATGCTTTGTTTGTACCCATGTTGCTTGTGAAGCAAAAGTCTTAGTTTTCACAAGAGGAAAAACATAATTCTCTGTCAGTAGATACTGCTGCAAGATGTCAAAATGACAAATGCAAATCCTTGAACATATGACTCCTCTCAACTGTGTCTTTAAGAATCACCACTCATTCAGCCAGCTGTCTGATTAGTAAAGACATTTTTTGTCACTTACAAACTCCAGCAGAACATTACAAGTCAACTAAGTTGTCAAGGAAATTTGCATTAATGCAGACTAAATATATTAAGAGGAAATATTTGTGAAAGCAAGAAGAAATTCAGTTTGGAACAAGTTTAATGAGTTGCAGATGTTAAGCTTTACCATAGAGACTAATCAGTTTTCTTCAGTGAGTATACTTTTGAGTATTGTGCTCACATAAATTTTGATTGCAATTAATAAGCTATCTCAATATGAAGTCACCTTAGCTGAATTACAGACAAAACATTCTGCTTACATAACTTTTCTGTTTAATAGGCAAAACTAAAATCTTTTTGCTGCTACAGAATAAAAAAGAATATTTTGCTATATTGAGTCCTTTTTTTCATTTTTCTGAATATCCATGAACAATTTTTTTTTGTTTAAAGCTCCAATTTTGTCATCTTAACAATAAATTATGATGTGTCAATTTTGTGACAATTTTGAATTATATCACAGCAATTGCTGCAAACAAATCTGTATTACTCATGCAGTTTTTATTGTATTTTGTATGGCCATTTAGTAATTCTGAATTCATATTGAAGTTGTTCTGTGGAATATATGTACATTTAAATTAATTGACAATTACTGTGGTGAAGTCCTAGGATTATATTTCATTGATCTAGTTAATTTATGAAATTTAATTAATTTTAAATAATACCTTAAAAAAATTACACAAATTTGTAAGCCAAGCAAAGCAGATGAGTAGAAGGCAGACACTGATAAACTGGAGTTTGTAACACCATATAGACATAAAAAGACATGCAAGTCAGAGTATTAGAACCATGTCTTAATCAACACGAGCTTTACATACTCTAAAGCCTATGTATGAAATACAGAACACGCCTTGAAAAAAAAAATCACTAAAAGCAAGTAACAGTCTCAAATACTGGTAAAGCTCAGTTATAGATACATTTTTAGGTAATGGAAGGTGTAATTACTATATATGTTATTACTGACACTGATCTCACTTGGGCCTGTTTTGTTGGTCCACATGCACAAATTTCAGGGTCAGACAGAGAATGGTTGGAGTATGTATGTGTAATAAAATCAATGTAATCTGAGATTCACTCACTTGGTTTTCAGCTGCCTTGCTTTAAAAAATTCCCAGAAAGTTTCTAAACACAGTATTAGGGATAATTAACTGTGTTCAAGAATATCTCAGAGAAGAATATATTAGCTGACAATTATTCCTTTGTCTCAGGAGTCTTTGCAAAGACACCTTTCATCCTGAACAAGTGCCAGCTATGTTAATTAAGAAAAACTTATGAAGCAAAAATGAAGCTACACTGCAATGTTAGGTTAAAACTGCTTCAGTAAGTACTGCACATACGTGATCCTAAGAACACTTCTCCTCTAGAATAATTAGGGTCTTAGACTTCTAGGCTTAAAACAAAAAACATAACCCACGTTGCTCTTAAAGTACAATTACGGGGCTGAATTATGGCTAACGCTATATAGATGCATTTGTATGAAAGAAAGACAGTTTAGATTTCCGAAAGCACACCTAAGATTTAGAGCAATGGGCATGGATATTTCCATTGTTTTTGAAGAAGCTGGATGTCTAACCTCCTAATTTTTCTTAAAATTTCCCACTAAGCAACAAAAACATAATGAAAGGAGGAACTTTTTTTTCCTCAGGAAATAAGAGCTTGAAATTACCATTGAATTTGGACAGAATCATATTCACAAAGATTGACTGATCTGTCCCAGTGTATCTGAAAGTTTAGTGACAACCAGAGTAAGTTAATTTTATCATTTTAATTGAATCCCTTTTGCAATATGTTGGGTTTAAAATGAAAAGAGATTGCTTGTTTTGGACTAAAAATATCTCTGCCATGCCTATAGTGCACTTTGATTCACAGTTGCAGGTTAGACTTACATTAGATACTCCTCTGGAAAACACATCGCTCTAATTCTCTTGAAAGCAAAGTTAATTGAGAAGCAGCTGGATTTTGGAAGAACACTGTGCTGCAGATCTTTGATTTTTGTAAGGAAAACAAAGACTTATCATGCTCTTATTAAAAAGCAGAGGAGATCATTGGCATCAGATGAGTACTGCTACCACATGGGAATACAGGTAAACAGACAATATGTAACAGTACAAATGGCTAACGTAAAAGCAGCTCCAGGATGCAGCCAGAAAATTCCTCACCTGGGACTGCACTGACCCCAGCTATTCACACGGGATCTGCCCAGCTGCCGAAAATTGCCAGCCAGGTGTGCTGTATATGAAAATTAGTGTCCAGTGAAAAGTAACAGTCTAGAGCACTGCCCTCAAGCCTTACTGTCCTTCATAGACACATGATTGTCCCTTTTCCATCCACGGAAACCAACATTTCACACAAAAATGGTTCCTAACAAGTCAGAAAGAAGTAAAACCGAGAGGATGAAAAATAGTCCCTTCGTGTTCTCCAGCTCGGCAAGTTACCTGAACTGTTTATTATCCAGCTTCTCTGAAAGTAAGCTGTGAGATAAAGGCTTTCTCAGTGTTATGTTATTAAATGTAGAGGTATCTTACTAAAGCCCTTCAAACTCTCCAAACTAAAAGTAGTTAATATTGCTCTCATGTATTTTTTTCTCATTATGTCACTTCTCTAGATGACTGTATCCTCTGCTAAAGTCATCCTCGAGGTAGGGGACTGTTGGTCTACCTTTGAAATTGTTCCTCACCCTCACACATCCTTGGCATTAGGCAGTCTCCACTTCTCACCTTGTAATCTTCTGGCTGGTTCTGACAACTCCTAATTTCTCATTTCTTTCAATGCTGGATCATTTACTTGAATCAATTTTTTGAAAAAGTGACCTTTTTGCAGACCTCTGATTTATTTCTTCCTTCTCCAGGGAATCCAAGACAAATTGCTTGTTTCTGAAGGTCTTCTTTCACTACTGCATCCCAGTTCCTCTGATTTTTAATCAAATGGAGAGGCTGTGCTCTGCCTCCACTGCCAGACTTGTTTACCAGTAACTATTCCAAAAGTATAAAGAACTACCATTCAACTTCCTCTCAAACTGCCTTTTATGCACGGGAGGAATTTCTTTAATTAATTTCAGCTCGGAAACTCTTTGCTATATTTCCAACCAGCTGCTGTGCTGTCCCCACTGTTAATGAGCTTTGTCTTCATATGACCGGGCGAAGGACAGAAAAGGACATGCTAGCTAAAATTGTTTAAAATTGGTTTTCAGCATGCAAAATATCTGGACAGCTCCTGCATGAAACTGATTGTAGTGTCACTCCACCCTCTGCAGAAATTTAATCTGTCTGGGTAGTGAGAATGAGAGTCACAGCAGGGGCAGAAGGTATTGACTTAGGTATTGACTTCTCCACGTTTTTTGAAAAATACAGTTTTTTTCAGATTGACGGAGACTGTAATTCTTAAATAATTGTCCTTGTAGGAGCAGTATATTTCAACCTCATCCTATCATTTGAAAATTTAGTCTAGTTGTTAGTTAGAGAGATGCAGCCTGACATTGTGAACCTACAGGCAGTGTGAAAAATTGCTTTGATCAAGTTGTGTTTATAATTTGAAGCAGTAAAATAGAATTCTTACTAATTGTGTTGAAGGCATGATATATTGTGTAATCTACAGAGAAATACATTTCAAAAACATTGTAACCATAAAAACAGGTGTTCCACTGAGTCATTTTCCCAAAGTGCAACTTAACCCAAAGCAAAATAGAGAAGAAGCCTCTCAGTTGTAATGTATTTGTGTTGATATGACTATCGAGTAGGAAAAACAACAGAAAACTCATCTCCACCTTCTTTTTTATATCATAAGTTTGGAAAGAGAAAAAAGAGCCATTGGAGTTAAAAAACAGAAAAATCTGTTTCAAAAAGATATTCATACCTAAACTAAATTATGAATAGCAAGCCACATACTGATAGGTCAAAATAATTTGTCAAGACAAGAATGAGTCTAAGATTAGAAGGAAGGGAATTAAAATAAGGAAACAAGATACTTCAGTCAAATACCTAAAAGAACATTAATGTCACCTGTGTGCATGTGTGCAGATTTTCCTGGTGTCTAATACAGTTCCAGAGAAAATAGTAAGATCTGGTAAAGGACGTGGAGGAAACTGCACTACATAAAAGGAAAACAAAAGACAAAATATACTGCAGACATTGCTCTGTCATCAGTAGAAAGCTGAGTGACTAGTGAACAGTTCATATTTAGAACGACCCTTCATCCCACCCAGCTTTCAGAGGGAAAATGAAAACTAAGTTCTGTCAAGACAAACCTTGTATTGAATTCCAAACAAGGTTAAATTTATTTCTTTGGGAAAAAAAAATAGGACATTTGTTTCTATTATATGGCTGTTGCAGGAACTAGAACTTAATTTTTGTAGATTTGTAATCTAGAGATATTTACTTCCCATATTGTATGCCGTGGAGATGCCAAGCTCCAGAGAGCACAAATACATGACATGCATGTTTTTCTTATTTGCAGATATATCAATAAGCTTGCTCTCCTTAGTTGTCACAGCCTGTGGTCTTGCTCTGTTTGGTGTCTCTCTGTTCGTATCCTGGAAGCTTTGCTGGATCCCTTGGCGAGAGCGTGGTCTGCCATTCGCGACCAAAGACAACAAACAAGAATCACTGAACTACACAGATACAGAAACCAATGACCGTGACTACAGTGAGGATTATCTGGGTCAGCCTACAGCCTATCCAGAGTCCTCCATGAAGATCAGCCACACCTCCCCTGATATTCCATTGGATGCTCAGGCGGGAACGAAGGAGAACTGCGTACACAATGTGCGAATGCATCGTCAGATCACTGAACCAACTTCTTCTGCTCGGTCAGTAACTCCAGTTTCTGTCTGATATTAATGAATACAGATATAGTTGAAAGAGCACAGCTTGAATATCCAGTACATTGATCTATTAAAAATACATAATTTACTTGCCACATTCTTCTTTAAAAAAATTGACACAAAGGTTATTCTTTGAGGTGCACAAACCTCTTAGGTTAAAAGGACAGGATCACAATGCTCTTCTACTCATCTATTGACTACTGTCTCATTTGTGCCTCTCCCTTAGAATCTGGACAAGACAGAGCACTGTGTGTCCTTTAAAGCACTAGAACAGCCTAGATTTAGCTTGTAAAGCATATTCATTTGGACTTAGCACTGATACTGAACTCTCAGTAATATCTCCTCAAAGATTTTTAAAACAGCCAAAGAAGAAAAGTAGGGCAAGCTAATGAAACACTTGCGAGAGTTAGAAACGGGATTAAAAATCATAGATTTTAGCCAGGACCATGACTGGGGAGGGTGAAGGAGAGGGGAAGTGGCTGAACAAGAGTCAGTGAAGCCTCGAGGGGAACTGGAGAACCAGTACAGGAGGGAAGAGGAAGGAGAGGGGTGAGAGTGTGTGCAGGGGCAGGTGACAAAAGGATTATGTTTCACACAGTAAGAAAAAGGATCAGCATGTGAAAAGCCAGCAAATTTCTGAGTCATAGCAGAGGCACGTCATCTGGAGAAGGTACAGCACTAGCCTAATCGCTCTTTGCTAGCCTCCTTTCTGGCCATCTGGGAGAACAAGTTTAGCCAAGACTCTTGCCTGCAGGCACACCTGAATAGTGTAAGATGACAGCAGGTAACAGCCAGTTCAGTAATTGCCAGTTGTCCAAAATATGTCTTGGAAAGAATTTGAGAAGTCCCTGGAACACTATTAATGTTATGCTGGAAAAGCTCTGGGTGCCCTTCTTTCTTATATTAGCATTAGAATGGTTTGGACTTATACTGTTGTAGGAATCTATGGGGAAGTCAAAGCCATAATTAAGGATAGCAAAGTTTGCATCCTACCACACACAAGGCTGAATTCCAGATAAGGACTAATAGCTCAGGAGTACAGTACAGGACTGGTGCTTCTGTGTTTTTAAACTGCTGGGAAACCAGCATGTCATGAGATTAATTAACAACAGAAAATTCATATCCAGCATCTAACACCAAGAGCTCTCGTGTGTCTTTGATAATGTGAAAGTTTGAGTCAGATACTCTGCTTTCTCTGCTACAACAGGGCTGCAATTCTGACACTCAAATGACAAATGCAGAGTATCACCACAGCATGGTCATCTCACAAGAAGCAGCAGCAATTCCAATCTCTAACAGAACTTGCCTCAGCATCCTGAGTGCAAGGACAATGTCTTCACTCCTGTCAATCTCTGCAGATCTTTCTTCTGGCAACAGTTACCAGTCTGGCTCCCTCCAGTTACACCCATCACACTGGCGTTCTGCACAAGGGCAGGCTTGGCCAGGTCTAACCCCTACGCTGTACCATTTGCTGATACAGGCGTTGCTCTTTACTCCTCTCTTTCAGTGTCCTATACTTTTGCCTAGGTCTTCCCTATGAGACTATTTCACTGAGCAGAAGGAACCCATCTTCCTTGTACTACATCCTTCCTTTGTTCACCTTTGCCTCTGCTGCTTTCTGGCATAAGTGGGTAGCCAGCTGTGGCTTTCCTGGGTGGCCACAGAGACCAGGCACCTGTCCCTGCTACAATCCTTGCTAAGCTGTCTCTCCAGTGCCCTCTTTTTATTCCTCACCAGGATATTCTGCACCTCCCACTGCGATGAGGAGCTTAAGGGTCAAACAACAAATGTCTTTTTTTGTGACATGCTAACATTTTATCGTACTAATATGTAGCTATAAAAGTATGTATTTATTATGAAGCAAAGGGAAAAAATAGTATGTAAGATACTGTTCTGTTTTAACCATACATAAACACTTATTTACAAGGAATGAATGAATAGTGATAGCAGAGGAACTATTGCTGATTACATTCAACATAAATAGGACTAATCCTGTGCTAGCATTTTCCATGTGCTCTTCCTGTGTTCAACCACAGCTCATCGTACTACAATGCACTGAATGATTGCTGCATATGAATAGGACAAAAAAAAGTGGAACTCAGCTCATGTAAGATTAAGATTACACCTAATCCAGCTTTCACATCCCACTACCCCAACAGGGTTTGCAAATTTGATTTCTGTTACTATCTCATGAGGTAGAAATTTCAATTACAATAACTGAGTGACTCCAGGTAATAAATTTCACTGGACTGAAGCTAAAAGCAACTTTCTCTCCTCAGTGTAATGAAACTATAGAGCTAGTCAGCCAAAGCACCACAGACCTTATTACATCGAGTATGAGAGAAAATCAAAACAGTTGTTGGGGTGATCACCAAAGCATTTCAGACCAGAACAGCTCAGCTGCAAATGAAGTAGTCATAGAGATCAACAAGTAATTAAAATGCAGAAATGTGGGGAAGTATCCTTCTTTGTCCAGCTTTACCTTAGAACCAGAAATCAGCAAGCTCAGCTGACATAATAGGCCAGATCCTGCTGCCATTTACATAATGTAACTCTTTTCATAGGCATTAATCCAAAGGATTCAGCTGAAAATGGTAACTGATAAAAACAGCTACAGTTCTTATCAGATCACATTATACTTGCCAATAAGGCAGATCCTTTGGATTTGCAATGGCTGTGAATTTGCATTTATCACTTTACTCAGAGAGGTTTGGAGAGTACATAGCACTGGCTTGAGACACAGGAACAGAAAGTTATGTGATATTAGCAGTCTGATGCTGAAGGTGAGCTCTCACAACACTTGGGTATTATGCTTTATCACTTTATGTGAGTAAAAATCTGACCCCATTGTACATTACAAAAAAATGTCAAAGGAGAAGAGGATATTTAGTGTGCATGCACAGATTCTTATCTTCAACACAATCTGTTTCAATTCTTTCATTTTCACTTAAGGCATAATTCAATCCGAAGACAGCTCAACCTCTCCAACCCTGACTTCAACATCCAGCAGGTTCAGAAACAGGAGCAACTGACGGGGATTGGCCGCATTAAGCCAGAGCTGTATAAACAAAGATCAGTGGACACAGATGATGGCCGGAGGAGTAATAGCAAGGCATGTGGAAGACTGAACTTTATTCTGAAATATGATTGTGATTTAGAGCAGCTGATAGTGAAGATACACAAGGCCATCAATCTGCCAGCAAAGGACTTCTCTGGAACTTCAGATCCATATGTAAAGATATATCTGCTTCCTGACAGGAAAACAAAACATCAGACTAAAGTGCACAGAAAGACCCTAAATCCAGTATTCGATGAAGTTTTTTTATTTGCTGTCCCATACAATGATCTGAATGCAAGGAAACTCCATTTCTCTGTGTATGACTTTGACAGATTCTCCAGGCATGACTTGATTGGCCAAGTGATAGTGGATAATTTTTTAGATTTGGCAGATTTTCCCAGGGAATGTAATATTTGGAAGGATATCGAATATGTCACCAATGTAAGTATTGCAATTTTTCTTTTTGAAATCTTTTTGTTTCTAATTTTATCTCCTTAACCTAATTATAACTGAAATTGTCTGATAAATTTATGAAGAAAAATACTCTATTCTCTCTCAAGCTTTGACCTTAATCCAAGGAAATTGACAGTAAATTTTCAGTCCTCATTTCTCATTCTTTGGACATATTAAAGGATGTTTATGTAGGAGATAGCGGTTTTAGTCATTGCCCTGCTGATAGGGTAGAAAAGCTGGAGTGTTTTTTGTCTTAATCTTACTTAATCTAAAACTTACTTAAGGAAATAGTACTTTTCTTACTTTGCCTGTTTTTCTGCAGTTTGCATGATTGCTACATAAATTACCACATACTAATCAGCCAGAACTACAGATTCAAGATTTCTTATGTAGTGATTTTCAGTCCTTCAAAAGACTATTCTCATAAAGTGAGATAACATCACATCTATAATCCAGGCAAATAGAGTTCAGACAATGCTGTTCCATGGAAGCAATGAAGCACACTGAATTGGTTTAACTCTTTCTTTGGCATTACTTTGTTACACAGGAAAATAGAAACTCCTAAGTCTATATTTCTAGTATCCCAAAGTCTCTGGTATCAAATTCTATGCAGGAATCCAATGAGTGATTAGGTACAAAACTACAAAAAATACTTCGGGAACATAGAGAGCTTTCTTCTGAAAGCATGAGCCAACTTCCTTGTAATGCTATTAGAAATTAATCACACACATCCTATGGAGAACAGACCTTCAATGAGAATGATACATTACAGAAATCCACAAAGGTGAAGGTACTGGTGCCAAGCTTTGGTAGCCATTCCATTTGCAATGTCAAACCATACAAAAATGGAATGCACATTTTAGAGTAAAATAAACCAAACATCATTAACAGTAAGATCAAAGTGTAAGATTGTTAGACCTCAGTTCAGGAAAGCATTTCACCATATGCTAAGTGTAAAAAGCCTTTGAAAAGTAAAGGGTGTTCTGAGACCCTCACTTTATGCTTCTGATAGCATGCCCATATTACAGATCAAATTGATTAAACCAAATTTTTTTTGGAATTTCTTTCTGAAAATTGATATTGTCCTTGCTTTAAGGTGCTTTCTCAGTGTTCTTAGTGTTATGTAAACAGGTGGAACATGCTGTGGACCTGCTGCACAATCCTCTTCCACACCAGGATGGAACTGCAGCGGCAGCGCTAGCAGTTCCCTCACTCAGGATACAGGCAGGGACATGGACGCTCCAGGGACATGGACACTCCATGTCAGAGAAGGATGAACCTGGCTTTTCTATGAAAAGTTACAGCTCTTCAACTGCAAGGGAAACATAAGAATCTGACAGAGCAGATCAGAGTCATTCCAAGTGAAAGCCTGCCTTCATCCAGCATTAAGTGTCCCAAATTCAACTTTTCAGTTTCACAATCAACTGGAAGTTGAATGCACATGCACGCTGGAGTTACTTTGATACGTACTAGTCCTTTTTCCATGCTTTAACTTAGTCAAAAGATTGGCTCTGGTATTTTCTTTTTAATCATCTCCCCTTCCAAATTTGAAAATGTGGGATATAGTTTGTATTCAAATTTTCTTTAATCTCTGAAATTAAATTCAGGACTGACATGTGAGTTGTTTATTAATTCCTACTAATATTATTTCCTGTGTGAAGTGTAACCCTGTATATCCAAACCGAACACACGACCTGACATCTAGACTTGTCATTGGGTTTTCAGCTAACAGAGACCTTTTCAAAGCAAATGACTCATAGTACATGGGAGACACAATCCAATTCTGGCTAATGTGAGTTTTGAGATAAAAGTATTAGATAAATGAAAGTGTGGAGTACTCAGCTTACTAATTAACATTTCCAAAATTTCAAAGGTTAGAACTTATTCCATAAAGTTATGAGAAACCCTCCAAGCATCATTTAAGAAAGCAAGTTTCAGCACATTTTCTTGTCTGAGTAGCTTAGATGTCTCACAGACTGACAGCAGAAGCAGAATCCTAAGGGCTCCTTGGTGAAGCTGCTCAAGAGAATACTCCATGGCTGTACTCCAAACCAGGCTCTCTGAAATAAATTTTAGCAAAGCTTTGAGCACTATTGGGCATTTTATGGTTGAAAACAGAAACTATATCAACTGTAGGAGGTTTTCAGTCATGTTTCCTTTGAATACCTTGTTGTTCCAAATAATAACAATTACAAAACAGTTAAATGCGGTGCAGACTTACTGAAGGAAATCACTGGATGTAGATCAACAAAGAGCACAGCACAGGAGGGGTAACCCAAGGAAACGTACTAGAAAAAGTGAAGGTCCTCACAACTACACATGACAAGTTTGTCATACTTCTGAAGACTACATTCATTTTAATTCTTTGTGCATCTTATTACACTGCATAACCAGTGATCCCAAAGGCCTTTATTTGACTTTCTCCATTTTATTATGTTCTAATCCAATTTCACACAGTATTAGAAAAGAATGTATCAAATCCTTCTCTGCCCAGCAAAATGGCCTACTTCAAGTGAGCACTGCAGATTATACCTGAAATGTCAGCTTTACTGCAAACAATGCCATTAAATTGACCTATTATGCCATGTGCTTTCTTCTGTTCTCTAATAACACTAGAATATTTTTTTATCCAAAACCAACAGTTTTAATTCTTTGGACTTTAACATCTGCTACCATCCCAGAGTTTGAAATTATTTCATAGCACAGATGCATGTCAGCATAAAAATTTTCTACATGCTCAGAAGTAATCTGCCTCCAAACACAAATCTCTAATATCGAAATGATTGCTCTTCTAATTCCAGGTCCTCTGAGCACAAAATCTCTCTCCTGTGACACTGACACTTTTTCCAGACGGAAAAAAAAGCAGCAGTGGGCTGTTTAATGGAAGAAATAATTAAGTGGATCAACTTTAGTTGAACATGAAATGAACCAGATAAGCTTTTTGTATATCTACCAGACAGATGACACTGGTTTCTGGCTCACCAAGGAAAAAAAAAAAAAAAAAAGGATGTTCTTTATTTTTAGGCTGAGTTTCAGTAGTTGGGATGTTTTGTTTATGGACTCTGAAACATATTCAGGGTTTGACTTGGGTTTTTTTTGTAATGTTTGTAGACTGATGGCACGTTTTGAAGAGAAAAGAGGAGTTGTTACTATTTCCTTGTTTGCCATCTTCAAAATAAAATGTGATCAGGTAGAAATACATTGCTTTGTCGCAAAATAAACTAAAACATCTATGAAGGAGAAGATGCAAAGTATCCTCTTGCATAACTTGCTGTGCATGTAGAAAGGAAAATCTTTTCTCAAGAATTGCTTGTGAAACATTAGCAGGCAGATACAGGGCACAGAGAAGGATTTCTGAGAACTAGAAATCTAGCTCCGGTTCATACTAGCTGTTAGGATTCTCAAAATACTTGCCTTTTGTCACTTGCTAAGCAGGTGATCTTTCTAGGCAAGGGAAATATTTAAAAGTAGCTTCCACTCAGAGCAGAGGGATAATTGGAGTACGAAAGAAAAATGAAATTTCCATCCTTAGCTGGGCCAGCATTTTCCAAAATGACTACTCATTTTAGGAGGCAAATTTGTGACTTTAGTCTTTGACACTGGTGCTGTCTTTTCAGTTGTCAAATACAGTTATACTTAAGATCTAGGATCATACAGAAGCAATAAACAAAACATTTAAAGCACATGTTGGTAGACATGCTAGTGTTTTGACAGAGAGCTAAAAAGCATGGTTATAAGTATCTGAAATTCTGCATTCTAGAAATGCTAATTGTTCACTGTTCATTTTCAAGTTTGCCAAAGCAAGATTTCAGAATTTATATTTTTAGACATTTATGTTGTGTAACTGAGATGCAACTGAAATCATAACATCACCAGAAGAAAGTTTCAAGTTGCCTGTTTGAGAGTTGTTAATGCCAATCACAGTATGTGTGGAAGAGACAAAAAGAAACAAAGTTTTGTTAGTCCATTGTTTATGGAAAGAATACTAAAAGTTTAAAATTTTGAAACCTGAACAAACCTACCAGATGTTTTTGCAGTTCAGAACTATTCTGTCCTCAAGCTGCAAAAAACTTCCTCAGAAGTTGCACTGCTCAGGACCATTCAGAGGCTGTGAGCAGTTTAATGTGTGCCAAATGCACATGCCTATGTGCAGGTCATAATCCTTAGGGTTTACACCCTCGAAACTTGAGGAAAATAAATTTATTTCTTTGAAACAAGTAGGTAAATATTGTCCACTGTCCACTGATGGACAGTGGAACGGACTTGGACAAAAAGGATATGACTTGCTAAAGACTTGACACTACTTAACAGCAGAAAAGAGACCAGATCCAGAATCTGCAGATTCCTGGCACCAGTCTTAATCCACTCTATGTAGCGCTGCTTATTTTCATCAACAGAGTGGAGATACTGCGGCTGGCAGTAAGTCAACTAAGTCCACCTACTCTGCTTTTAAAAAAATGTTTAAATTGTCAAGATGTTGTTCTTAGTGTTATGTAAACGTGTGGAACATGCTGTGGACCTGCTGCACAATCCTCTTCCACACCAGGATGGAACTGCAGCGGCAGCGCTAGCAGTTCCCTCACTCAGGATACAGGCAGGGACATGGACGCTCCAGGGACATGGACACTCCATGTCAGAGAAGGATGAACCTGGCTTTTCTATGAAAAGTTACAGCTCTTCAACTGCAAGGGAAACATAAGAATCTGACAGAGCAGTTTCTGCCTTTAGAAAAGCAATGGCATTGCGCAAGATCTCAGAACAGCATTTAAAATGTTTACAACGGTTAACAAAAAGTTTTGAGACAACTGTTTGAGAAGGAACAGAAACAAACTAAATCTCTGGGTCTGTGTATGAATTCACATCCAAACCAGGATTGTTAAATGTCACATCTGCTTTTCAGGACTGTAGCAGTAAATGGGAAACACTAGTTGATTTTTTTCGTAATACAGAAAACATCCAGTATTAATCTGACGTTCCATTTGTTTAAAATGAAGAGGCTTTGCATCACGGAGGCAATCAATTGTTGATGTAGACATGTATCTATTTAACTGATTTGCAAATGCAAGTCTCTGTAGAAGAGAGAGATTTTCAAATCCATGTGTCTTGCCCACGTTAAAGCATGCCAAAACCTTAAGGAGCAACAATTCTTTCGTGGCTAGACAAATTAAGGCAGTAAACCCAAGAGGTAAGACTCACCTAACTTAAATTTTAGATTTATGTAAGAAAACCCCCAAACCCACACACAAACCCAGGAGTACTCAGAAAATACATAAAGCATAATTGCCTTCAAGAGGCAGATCAGTGGATATTAATTTTCTTATAAATCACAAAGGTCACTCTTTGCTTCATGTTTTGTTCTGAATATTCTTACTTAATCAAATGTACAGAAAAAAATAAAAGTCCATGTATAATGAATTGTTTCATAGCCAGAAGATGCTGAAAAGTCATGTATCTTTAATCCTTCCGGTTTCTAAGGATCACAACAGTAAGGATGAAAGAGAAATTAGTTACCCTTCAGCATCAGCACAAAAGGTGTAGTAGTCATTGTATAGTGGTGAACAGCTGCAGCCAGTGTTTTTCCTACAATTTTTATGGGTTTTAATAACTACATATTTAAATGGGTTCATTTTCAAAACTAAGCATTTCCTTTTGTCCTCTTGTGTTTTCATTTTTAATCTAATTGCTAATTATTTTGTAGGAGATTTGTCAGAAATAACTTATGTTTAAATGATTAGGAGACAGCAGTATGCATGGCTAAACAAAGGAAAGATATGGTTATGTACAATTATGTAGAGTAGAGATAAAATATTGACGTGTGTTTTCAGAAAACTTAAGACACTGGATGCCTAATCCTGTTTGGAACAACTGGGTAACTGTGAAAATAATATTCAATAAAACTTGGAAAGGTTTTAGAAGTAAAAAAAAGGTCAAATGCCTTGAAGAGCAATGCTTTGAGATGCATCTAGGCTGATGCAGAGTTGGAGGTACATGCACTTTCTGCTTCAAAATGGAAATAACTCAGAATTCCTAATGAAATTAAAATTCTGGTTTCCATACTTGTTCTTCCCCTGCTCATCACTGCTGCATATTCTTGAGCTTTCTTTTTTTTCTTTGTATCATATACATTTCCCTGGTGCAACAGCCCCATAAGAGCAATAATGTATGAAAAACGGTTTTCTCCACACATTAATTGCATACTAAAAAAGGTTAGACCAAATCCTAAATTCCTGATTTTCTAGATTAGAGGAAGAGTCTGCAACTGTTCTACACAGCCCCTATCTCCTTTCTTCTCATCCTGCTCTGCCAATTCTTTTATCTAGAAATCTCTCTCTAAAGGCTCTCAGAGAGAGCCTTCAGTGAAACAGCTCACAATAACATACACACTGCACATAAAGCAAAGCCAAAACGTGATTCCAGTCAGCCAAGCCTGTCCTTCACTAATACCATCCAAAATTGTTAGTGGGAGCTGAAAACACACACACAAAATTGCTCCACTGTTGTTCAGTTCATAGGCAGCAATTCTTCAAGATGACCAAAGAGCACGCACACTGTGTTAAGGCTAAAATAGCTGTATTAAGGTGATCTCTAGCTGTAGCCATTCTGCACATAATTCAAGATTAAACTGTGCAACAGCCTTTTTTTTTTTCTACAGGGTTATATAACTTTCAATTTAAACACGTATTTAGCCAGACAGGGAAAAAAATCACTTCAAATACACGTTTAATTATTGAACAGTTTGGGGAATGCTTACTTTGTCATTTTTTTCTATCAGAGGTCACAGAAAGCATTTCAATAGCTTATAGAATCATCAAAATTTCTTAAAAAACCTACTCTTTAAATTTAGTTTCAATATTTGGAGCCAAACTTGAAAGTATTCTTCCCTCTGAACATACTGTGCTTATGTGAAAAGCCTTGAGCCATTTTTAGTCTTTAATCCCCACAAGATATCACAGCCATCAGGCATCTTTCTCTACCAAACAGGGTACTGCAGTTTTAGAGATTTCCTCTGTGTACAGTCTGTTTACCCAGTTCTCATCTTAGTTTCCCATGGTCTTATATTTAAGCAGTAAGTGGACTTTTTTGTTATTGTGTATTATTTAGTTATGGATTAATTGCAACTGTGATCCAAACTCTTACCAAAACATACTGTGTATTTGTGCAAGGCACAGTCTAGCTACTTGCAAGTTCCCCTTCAATATTGTACCCAACAGGCTGGTATTCTAACGCTCCCTCAGATGTGTGCTTGCACAGTCTTGACTTTGTCCTTTCTAGTACACCTGTGTTTCCAGGTAACTAGGTGGAAAAGAAAGTGCCACTATACACAGGCTCTTCTCAGTGAAAGATTTGTCTCTCTGCTTTCAAACTCTTGTTAGAGGATGTAACCTGTCTCACACTTCATCCATTTAGGATTCCAGGATCTTTCAAGAGCCCTGTTACTGAAGACAAACAATCGTTTTTACAGACAGATGCAATTACCAGATCCTAACTGTAGTTCTTTGGAGGCATGGTTTTTTGTGCTTACAGGTTAAATTATAGAGCTTTCAGAACTTAAGATAAGGCTATATACCATCTGCTAAATGATTACACAAGGGGTCTCTTTGGACCTCCCCATTGTCTTTGTGGGAGGAAAACATTAGAAGTTGCAGCTGAATTTTGAGCTGGCTGAATGGTAGAGAAGGACATATTGCAGGAACAATATGTCCTGTATATGTATCTCTAGCTTTTCTAGGTTTTCTTCTGGTCTAGGAGACTCCTAGCAGCTAATCATGTTGTTTGAAAGAAACAGAAGATGAAACAACTGAACCAACATAAATGAGAGTAGAAACTTTAAAAGACACATGATGAATTCTGTTACGATTTGGTTATACGGTCAACAAGTGTAATTCTAGATACTGTAGAGGCCCTATTTGTCCCTGGGAAGCCTGGGAGATGTACATGACAGCCTTTCTCTCTTCACTTACCAGCCCTTCAGAACATGAGGGCAACTTCCAAGGCTCTGTAGAGAACCTTGTTCAGATTATTTAAGAAAGATACATAGTATGTTCCTCCATTCTTTAACTTTGCAAAAAAACCAGATTACTTGGCAGCCAAATTATCTGAGGGAAGAGGGACAGAAAGGCATCACTCTTTCATGGTAAGTGAGCTATTTTTCTGAGAGCAGAGTTAAAGGAACAATGGCAAAACTGAGGACCTATAACCTGACTAAAAGCTTTTTCATCAAGACTTATCAGTCCCAAGTTTATTAACTTTTTACAGCAGAGATCTTCGTTTTAACTCACTATTTAATTTCTGCTTATGCATACACATTTATTTAAACACTCAAAAAGATAAATACATGTTAGGAATTATGTATATAGTGTTTCTGAAAAAACCAACAGGCTACTGCAACATCACTTTGTGCTTGTCTGGGTAGGTTTAAAGGATAAGCACATGCAAACCTCCTAATCCTGCATTAGTCCTCACAAACACTGAAAGGCAATGCACATTCTAATTCTAGAATTATGGGTATAATAACTTCTGTGGTTAGCCTCACTGAAGTCACTGGAAGCATTCGCAGGGGTAAATAAAGCACAGAGTTATTTGCAGTGTCTGAGCCTTCCTGTGGCTCCCTAGCAGAGCATTGGAATGAGCATTTCACATCATGTACTTTGGTGAAGTGAGAGGCTCAAATAGCAAGACTGCATTAGCAGTGGTATCACGGCATTTGAGATTTGTATAGCTATGTGTTTCTGGCACTTCGTTGCTTGATTAGACACCTTGTTCTATTTACTCAGGGAAACAGTAGTCACAAGCTATAGCTCACCTTAGTGAGTGCTTAATCATTCACTACTTCTTTCATCAGACAAACTCAAAATTAAAGCTACATACACCATCTGGACAAAGATTTCCGACTAGTGATGGCATCTTGCTTGTGATGGGCAGGGAAGCAGAAAACAACTGACAGCTGGAGGTTTTCACAGTTGACTGTATGAACTATTGGGATAAAATTCCCCACTCAGATTCCTGGGCCAAACGTGGCATATTAAAAATAGCAGTTTATCGCAACATCAGAAGGCATATCCTTGCTTGCTAGGATACCAACTACTAACAGCCACGGTATGAGTGGCTGAAATCCACCACTACTCCTACCTAAAATCTCCTCTTCCATTTCCTGCACTAAAATTATTTTAAAAGGAGAAGTGAATAGGAGATAGCAACATCATGCAGTATCTAATATTTCCTATTCATATAGAAGCTGTTACCCAAACACTATGAAAGTTAACGTAGAAGAGCAAAAGAACAATTCCCCATACTGTAGTTGGTATATTTGTTTTCAGAATTCATATAACTCCTTATGTGTTTTCTTTTTAAAAGCATGCTAGGGTTTTATAACTATTTTTAAAAGCCAGCTGTGGTTTAATCAACCATTACGGTAACTCTTCTGAACAAGCCTAACAATAAAATAGATACGTATGCAGCAAGGGGAAACAAAAGTGTATACAAAGAAGATAGAAAGAAAACAGCAGACTTTGGTTTTGAGCACCCTAGAGAGTTATTTATGATCATCAGGAAGAAAGGAATCACTTTAAAATAATGAAAATCTTTAAATGTCTGTATTCCACTGAGCGCAGAATATTACAGTAAATGCTTGTCTAGCAATAAACTTCACTCCATTGAGACTGGAATATTTTAGGCAGGTAGAAATGAGTAGTACTCAGAATGAGATCTTGACTCTTTGGTAAAGTCCAGGAAAGAATTCCCACCAAAGCTCAGATCTCATACATATCCTCTTGCTATAGTTGAGATGTACATCAGAAAATTCACTAGAACAGCAGAATTACCATCCTTCATTCCTCTCTGCAAAATAAATGCATAGCAATGACCTGCTCGACAAAGATTTGAATCTTCCCCTGCCTCCAAAATTTGATGGCTAAAATATGAGTGAGCTATCATATTTGATCCTGGAGAAAGCAGATAGAAATCTCCATCAGAAATTACCTGAGTTCTACATCCACTTCTTGAATTTATGAGTGGCAGCAGCAGTCCTAATAGAACGCAAATGGAATACGTTGTTTTCCCCCAATGTTTCTGTAGTGAGTACCCCTGAACCATCTCTTTCAGTAGCTTAGCAGCATTTTTCATTTGCCATCTTTACACACCCTCTGTGCATTCTTCAAGAGAGAAAACATACCCACTGAAGTGGTCCTAAAATTGCCTGCAGTACACATCTAAATATAATAGGGAGGCACGAGCATATCTGATAGAAAACAAGTATTACAGAAAAAGAAGTGTTACCACACTCTATACAATCACATCTTCCCCTGCTCACACTGTAGACACCTGGATGATACACTTGATTTCATAGTCTGCACTTTCTAAAATGGATTTGTCTTCTTCCTTCCCCTTCCTTCAGCTTCCTCAAAGTCTTTAGGTGTTTTTTTTTAAATCTAGTTCTTCTGCATAGCTCCTAAGTAGATGTAATACTGGATTGGTAAGATGCCTAGCAGCTTCAAGATTAGAGTATCCTTTTAATTTGCAAGGTAGGTGAATGATACACAGCAACAGCATAAATTCTCTTTCACCAGATCCACATAGCCTAAGTGTACTAATGGCAATAGTCCAGAACTCTCTCTGAAGAAAAGAGAGTAGCTGGATTTGCTTGAGCTTTTGAGTAGCATCAGCAATTAAGATACTGAGAAACACCAAAATGTTCCTGGCACTGTCTGAGAGGAGTGGTAAAAGTTACCCTTTGTTGCTACATCATCACAGGTTCCACAGCTTTGATTCAGGAGGTGAGTCAGGGAGGTTTGCCCTGAGAGGATTAGATATGAACAGCCTATCAGTAAATTTTACATAGCAGGCTATTACAAAATTGTCAGTAGCATCTCTGGGAGGAAACAGAAGAGCCTACCTTCTGTCCTGTGTTTCACCCCCAGCCCAAAGAAAGAAGAACCATCAAACCCACAACTTGTCTACTGATTCAAATGTGAAGTTTTCTTTGTAGCATGGTTTGAGAAATAAAGGATGAAAGCAGTCCTCTTTTTCACACTTCTGGAATGTCTTCTTATCAATAATTTTATTGTTGTGCTAATTCTTTCTTCCTCCCTCTATTACTTTAATTCCTTTTGTATTTGAAAACCAGAGAGATTCTATGGTGTAAAATGAGACAATTTGGCAGTACTGAAGATTAAGGGGGTTTTCCTATTTAATATACATGTTTTGCAGTATTAACCTTAGCATCCATGATTATATTCTTCATTTTAACTTGTGATTAAATTTAATATAAAATTAACTTGTGATCAATTTAACTCGTGATTAAAATTGTGCTGCAATGACAATCAAAGCAGTACAACCGCACACCTTTTCACCCAGTCCATTAACACAATATTGCTAGCAGTGAAGTAGTTTCTTTACCTTGGCTAATTCACTTTGAAATTTGCAGTGATTTCCTTCTCTATATGACCCATTTAAATAAATTATTAAGATGTAAATGAAACTTATATGGGAATTCTTTTCTGTTGTTAGAAGTGGATAATTTTATAGAGAATTGTTATGAGTAAAATCCATGTTGTGAAATCTAGTTGTGTTTCAGTCTAAGGGAAGGTTACGTTGAATGCTTTCAGACATTTTTTTAAGCCAAAACAATCCTTTTCCATCATTCCTCTTATATTGATACTTCTGGTGGATGGTGTATTTGAGTCTGGCAGGGCACCAATGTTATTGTTCATACAGGTGACAGATCACAAGTCAACTTTTTGTATTTGCTGCACCACTTAATAGTAACCAAGTGAATTTCAAAGATAACAGGATTTCACCAGGCAGCTCTAGACAGAAAGCTACTTTTTACCAGAAAAAAGTACAAAATATTCTCAGTGGTTTCTGGGATGAAAATACACAGGAGATGTTAAAATCCAGCAAGAGGTATCTGATTTTTTCAAAAATTAAAAAATTAAACATATCTTAGAGAAGAGCTCTGGAATGGCAAGAAAGACACAGAATCTGACATTACCTTTCTATTTTTCAAATTCTTTCTTTTTTGTATCAGCATCTTCAAAAACACAATTGTAGAGCAAACCTCTACTTAGACTAAAAGTAGATTCAGATTTATAAAATTCACCTTTATTATCCGTTTTGCATACTGTGCTAAGCCTGAGTGCAGAACACCTAATGTTAATATAATGAATATGTTCACTGTTAGTAGGGCCCAAAGCTTTAAAGCATCTCATTTCAGCAGCACATCTCTATTAGCTTTTTTTATACAGAATGGCCACTCTGTGAGAATTTATCCTTCATTAAGACAGTGAGCACCGGGCACAGGGGTTGGCTGCTCCCTGGGGCTGGGACCCCAGGAGCGGTGGGGGACCCTGGTGCTGCTGGGCAGGACCTCACTGTCATGGTCCCACCCCACCGCCCCTGCCAGGGAGCAGGGCCCTGACATACCGATTGCTTTCAGTCCCTGCACATGAACAGATAACTGAGTGAGGTTAGAAGTCAGAGTATCTTTTGATATTTTAGTGAAGCTAGGAGATCACGTGCAGCCATTGTAATTCAAGGTAGAGTGAAAGGCCAATCCATTAATTTGCATACCCATTCAGTTTAAACTGACATTTTCATTTTAACACACTAGGAAAAAATATTAACAGGCAAGACATTTTGGATTAAATTTGATTAGTTAACTTATTCTTAAAACCAGCTTCCTCCCTTGCAATTTTTCTTGGATGTATTTGAGATTTTCATTATTAGTGGGATATTGAAATAATTAAACATTACTTTCAAATTATGTCAAAATGGAAGCAAGAGGTAACTGGCAAATAATTCATGGTAGAAATAAATTTATGCATTAGAATGGATTTGCTGCTTCATTTTCTCCAAGCACTCATTTGCCTAGAGACAGTGAAAAATTAACATGTAGTTTAGCCTCCCTTCTTAAAACAAGCTAGTGTTTAGCCTTGAAACTATGAGGGGTTATTTTCTCATCTCTTTCTATCTGTGTGATGTTCATCCACAGTTTTAAGTTAGCAGTGTTGGCACATCTCGATTAGCTTCTACGGTAAGATACTGTGCCCTACAATGCCATTAACCTCTGGATTTTTGGTCTCAGTACTTCACAAAAAGTTGAGGTCTGATCCAAATCAACTACAGCCTGTTGAAAAACTATTGGGTTTGACCCAGCAGATACTGATAAACATACATTAAAAGCTTTGGTCCTCACTTTGGAAAACTACTGCCCGTTTTTCCAGACTGCAATGTTAGATTGTTTTGTGAAACTGCCCTCTGTGAGGCATCCTCTGTCTGCCTGACCTCCTTGTCCTTGCAATTTTACCATCTTCACCTAACATCAAAACTCTTACATTTCCCAGCTGAAGCTCTCCCTTATGAGAAGACAGTTGCCCTCCAAACATCTGTTCCTGTATAGAACAATTTACATTTCATTGCTGCTCCCAAGCTTGCCAACATTTCTAAAGCACCACTGCCTTCTCTGCAGCGGGGAAAGTTTGAGTCAGCTCTGTGCTGAAGTACTCTGCATTCTGAAATCAAACTCATGCTCAAGAGGCTTCCCTTTCAAAAGACTTTTGAAGAACAATAGCAAAGGTGGCAACCCCTAAACATTGACAAGGCAGGACACATTGAAGTGGGATATACTGGAAGAAAAGAAGGAGCAAATCTGTCAGCACCTTACTTGTAAACTCACATCCTACAGGTTATGACATCTTCATTTTTAAATATTAGATCAGGAAGGTGCAATGATCTTCCTTATCTCTCAAGCATTCCCTATCCTGCACACATCCATGCACCCCTTGCCTCTCAGGAACAATCAAAATGGTAAAATGCAGCCTGCAATGCCTGGAATAGAAGAAGCAGAGCAGACTTTTTTGTACCAAACTCTGTGCTTTGTAGAAAGCAACAAGTCATAGAAGAACTGAAAAAAAGCAGTAACAAGTCAAGAAAACAAAATAGTTTTCTGAGAACAATTCTTACAAGGAGAAACTTTAATTAACTTCTTTCTCTGATCAACAATGCCATCTAGCAAGCTGTCAGAAACAACTCTCTTCACAAAACCTGTTAATAACTGATGAGGAAGTTAAAAATTACTTATATTAGCTTCCTACAGAAGTTTCATTTTCAGAATGCCTCATTTCTGTCTTTCCTGTGAAATCAACTTCTGACATGGCCACACACACATAAACAAGACTTCAGCTTTTCCAATCATATCTCTACTAATTTTCATTAGCTCAATTCAGACTATCTCCCCACTTCATCAATTTAGTTTGAAACAAATTGAGACATTATCTCTATCTCAGTAGCTACAGGATAATTCATTAGATTCACTCTTAGGCCCAGATTCAGCAAAGCACTTTAGCTGTTGGTAATTGAAAATCTATGGGAAGGATTCATAGCCAGTAAAATATTTAAGTATATATTTAAAAGTAAGTATATGTATGAAGTTTATCTTTACTGAATTGAGGCTTTTTTAAAGTAAGGATCTTATGACAGAATAAGTCTTAAATGACTCAGGAAGAAGAAATACATTTTGTAAATGCATTCAGATAACAGGACAATATGCAGCTAACCAATTGGAAAGGCACTTTCAGTTAATCACCACAATCCTATTTATAGGATATAAATTACGACAATGGAGATGTTGGATCTTTAGAGAGATAGTACGTTGACTGCCTACAGGAAAAGGCCTCTGCACTTGACTTAGTAAGGACATTGTGGTAAGAGCAAGTTACATGTCTGTTCTTCTCAAAGACTCTAATGAGATTTGTTCTGAAACATGAAGGCGAAAAGAGCATCCTTTGACTCCAACTACCCACATTCTACATTACCGTGACTGACTGGCACAACAAAAAGTCATGTCTGGAGAATTCTTGTTAGGTGGACTGCAGTGATCTGCCTTAAAGCAGTCACGACAAAAGGGTGATGGAAACAGGAGAGAAAAAAATCCAAAATCCATATTACAAGACCTTCAGGCTCTGATGTGGAGATGGACGATATGCTTATCTGTTGGCTACTTTACTTTTGATGCTATCTTTATATAGAAGTTGGCAAGATGATAGGCAAAACTACAAGTAAGTTAAAATAAGAACATAAACTCCCTGAGTTGATAATCATAGTGGCTCTCCATGACCCAGTCTACAGGAAGGGATTACTCCTTCTTTCAGTTCCTGCAAAGTACAGCACAAAGTTGTGGTATTCAGAATTGGTCTGTCAGGCAAGATGTCTGTCTGGCTATAAAGAGCTCCAAAATATCTCAGAGAAAAGGCAATAGGAACTCTGTTGTGGTGTCATCCTGGCATTACAAATATGAATCCTAACTGAGAAAAATCAGACTACACACTTCTCAGCAGCAAAGTTGAACTTCGCTGTCAGGATTTTTATATTTTTTAAATTAGAATATGCAACACCTGTTGGCTGGCTGGCCTAGACGCTTTCTTTTCCCCTTGTGAGGGTTTTTTGCTTATGTACTTTAGCTTATGATACTTTTCACTGTATTAGTCATGCAAGAAGCTCTCAGGTCCAGGATTTTTATGAATGTGTGCTAAGTTGCAAATGCTGTGCCACAGATAAGCCTCTGGAAAGAGTACACTTTCTTATCCTAACTTGTTGTGCATCCCATCAGTCTAGCTTCTGCACAGTTCTATAGGCATAAAAGCTGATAGCCAGGCTCTGACTTGACATGAAAATTATATTTTGTACCCAAAGCAGTAAAAAATCCAGAGTGAAGTACATGCAGACACTTCAGCTCTCTTAAGTTCTTTCACTGTAGTGAAACCAAACTTCAGAACTGTTTTTTAATCTTTCCTAAGCGAAATATGATTCATGTTTGCATAACTAACTCTAAAAGCTTCATTACTTATTTGCTTCAATTTTTCAAGAAAACCATAAGAAAGAAATTAAGATAATGAAACACAAAAAAATTAAATTGCACTGAGAAAATCATACAATCTGCAAATTAACTTAAAACATGAAATATAGACTGGCATTGATGTACTGTAAAAGATAGGCCATTCCCATTTTCCACAAACTTTACTTAATCATATCTCTGTAGATATAGTTTGATTGAGGCATTAAAAAATGCCTGCTTTAGTATAGTTCATTTCTTTAAGATGTCATGAAAATAGAATTTTCCAGTCATATCTTCTCAATTGATCTTAAAATGTGTAATGAGAAAGCAGCTGACACTCTTATAGTTATGGAAATTGAATTAAAATCAAACTTTTCTAAAGAGTTTTTCTCAGAAATGTGGAGCTAACTTCAGGAATTCATCATGTTAGGTAATTTAGACTTACTATCATTGCCAAACAGATTAGACTCAAATTTGTTTGGTATGATATTTTTGTCCTGAACATGTGCCTAAACTGAACTAATATCACTCAAATCTGAATTCATACTTCTCAACACAGATAAACAATTTAATGAATTTATATCCGCAAAAGCAGATAGCACTTCTTAAAGTATTTTTAATTCATTTCAACTTAACGCATCCACATTGTATACTTAAATTATCGTCACCTTGGCATAAGAGTGAACCTCTTTGAAAATAAATCCTTGCAAAATTCAAAACCTTGTATTATCAAATATTAGAATGATGTACAGTAAAATTTGTCTTGCATTACAGACATATAATTCCATTAATTCTAGGAAAGATTATGAAATAAGTAGGAAAGTATTTTTTGTTTTACTTAAAATACAACTAATAGGGAAAAAACAAGATAGAATTTAATCAAATACTAGTAATCAGTCCTTTCTGTGCTTTAGAAGCTCAAATGATATCATCCCATTTCACAAAAACTCTGCTATTTTTGTTTTCTAGTGACCTTTGTGAGACATGTCTAACTGCTAAAGCAGGTAGTATTCAAAGTTACCATTGCCTGAGCTGTACAGCTCTTATATAGCTATAACAACTTATAAAATCGCCGAAATCACTTGTGTCTTGAAAACCTCTGTCAAAATTAGCAATTTTAAAAGAAAGAAGCAAGGGCATCACTGTCTGTAAGTGCTCCCATAGAAATACCTCTGAACACCTCACTATCCATAATCAGCGTTATTTTTGCAACATACTATAAAAGTAGACAAGTACTGTCTGTCTTTTTCTAGATGGGGAACTGAGGAACCTGGTATAATTGAGACATATGCTTTAATTAGAGCGGCACAGGCACTGCGTAATGGCACGCCTATCACAGCTTGTCTGCTCCAGAAATACAAAACGCAAGTTTCAGACGAAATGGGCACAAAACCTGTGATTGCCTAAGTCAGGAACAGTACATCTTCTTCTAGACCAGAGGCAAAAGCAGAAGATGTAACCTACAATTTGCCTTGTTTCTTTCCATCCCTTGCTGCCTGTTTTCTGTGCTTTACCATACCCTTTTTCTGTACCCAAATGTATTTATGAGAAGGAAGAGGAGAAATCTGATCCCAAATGTTATCTCAATTTGTCAGAAACTCACTAACTACCAGGTAACTTACAGGTTTCTCTGAGAAGGTTTGATCCAGTCTGAGCTTGTTAACACAGCCTCCAAGGAACCAAAGGTGAAGGTATTTTAGGGCCCACTGTCACTCTCATCTTTAAAATTACACATCTCCCTGTTTAATATGCAGAGTTATACTCACCTAAGCACCAGCATGGAGCTGTTGACACAGTACTAGGGAGTGAATTATCCTGCAGGCTAATCTCTAACATAATTAATAATTTTGAAATCTATGAATACTGTGTGACTACAGACTAACAAGCTATTAACATTACTATTGGAATTCAGCATTTTAAAAGATATATTCATTTTGTGTTAGTTTTACAAAGGGGACACTAGAAATATTTTCTGGGAAAATAAACATTCTGGTAGAAGCTGGAACAGGCTGCCTGCGGAATTACCATCCTCAGTTGTACTTAAAAGCTGTGTAGATATGGTGCTTGGGGACATGATTAGAAGTGGACCTGGTAGAGTTACATAATGGTTGGACTTGATGATCTTGAAGGTTTTTTCCAACCATAATGAATTTATGATTCTATTCTAAGCCACTGAAAAATATTCAAATAATATAATTTTTAGGATATGTCAAGTATTTCAATCAGAAATGGAAGAAAGCGGAAACATAATATGGGGGAGGTTGTATCTCCACACTCCTAAAAGCAATGAAAGAGTCTTTTTTATGTTGAGATTCCAGAAGAGATTCATTCCCTTTGTGAAGATACAGTTTTCAGGCAAATCTTGTGATTTACACCTTGTTTGAACTCACTAGCTGACTGCTTATCCAGTATTGAGTACATCTAACTCTCCCAGGTTAACACTGGGAAATTTTTTAAGGAAGAAACTTTATGCTCGTGCCCTGTTGAATACAGGACTGCATTAACAGAACAAGGGCTCAGAGACAAATCTAGGCAGAATTATCAGAAACAGAAGGGATGTGTGGGTCACTGTAAGGCACAGCTAACATCACCGAGGCACTCAGCCATCCCTCTAAGTCTGAGGCTGAAGCCTGGGACACTGGAAAAGCAGAGGAGACACCGATCTGGGTTTACCTTTTTTAGAATACAGGAATGAGCAGGTTAAAGATTAAAAATTGAGCCAGTGCTTTCTTCCCGCTCGGTCCCCATGTGTTGCCTAGTCTAGTCGAGAGGTGGCGTCCCTGCCCATAACAGGGAGGTTGGACTAGATGATCTCTAAGGTCCCTTCCAGCCTAGGCCATTCCACGATTCTATGATTCTTCTGAACGTGGACAGTTTTTTGAGGACAATAGGAGTGGAGCTTGGACCTTAGGTATGTTTATTACAGCATATTTATTCAGTTCTTACAATTTACTTCCTGCTGAAAAAAAAAAATAATACAGGCCATTCTCATATAAATATTATTGTAATCTAATATCTTCTGAATATTTTATTAAAGTTACTAATACTATTAACTAGCCTTTTGGTCTCGTTACATTAGGGCTGTGCCGGTTGCACTGTAACATGCACAGTGTGGCATTACTACCACACTAAAGTCAGACACAAATTTGGAATGTACAAAATATATGACTTGTTAACCTACAATATTATGAAATCTTTTCCTAAGCAGGAATCTTAAAAAATGTCTCTGGCAGTGTAATATTTATATCACCACATATGTCAAACATACATAGTAACAAGTAAGTATTCAGTTCAAACAGAAGCATAATCCTTCCTACCCTCTATCCTTGTTAATTCTGTTCCTTAAAGCTGTTTCTTGATAATACAGTACACCTTTAGTGACAATCCATGGCTTAAGTCATGTGGCTCAGTGATTTTAAACTAGTGAAGATGTGAAATAATCCTCTCTGTGCTCCGTTACATAGACTTTGGTTCTGTTAGGAAAATGAGTTTATAGTACGGACCTGTGTTCGCTGTAACGGTCATGACTGTGACACCACTGATCTCCAGTTAGAGCATGTTCTCTGCTCCACTGCAGTTACCCAGCCAGATGAGCACACACACACAAATTCTGTGGTGCAGTCAGGGTTTGTGGTACTCGTTAAGTTGAACCATGAAGCCCCAACAGCAAAATTTACAATGTTTGGAACTGTCAAAAATGTTGCCCTTCGATTACAGATAACAGGGGACAGCAGAGGGGACTAGCCAGGGCACTGCTTATGGCTCACCATTAGATAATGTCTTTTCAAAATTAAGAAAATATTTACAAGTATTATGGAGAAGTAGTTAATTCCTTACAAATGAAAATGAAAATGTGAGAAGACAGAGCTTCTGTTTCAGACTCAGAGAAGGATTTGCATGTCTCTTTCCTGCTGCTGCCTGCAATCTTGCCTTCAATGATGCTCTCAGACTGCCATGGTTAGATTACTACTAGCACGACCTGCGAACAGACTGAATCTCACAATTATCTGTGATCTATTGCTACAAATACCTACAACTTTTAGAACTGGAAAAAGATGAAGAAATTACAGGCTCTGTTTCCAGTTTAACAATGGTTTTATTGTATAATGTCCAGTGCAATTTTGGAAAAAGAATTAATGAAGTAGTATTGTCACTGAGGCATTTGCTAAAAAACACTTACATCACAGTGTAGGTGATGCTTATTTTTCATATGTAATGCAAAGCTTTCAGACAAGCATATTATGACATAATTCCTAACATTGCATTCAACAAATCTGATCCACTCCTTCCCAACCAGTTCATTTATGCAGAGGGTTAATATTTCTCTTGGAATTTGTATCTGAAAGAATTGTATCGTAATTCATTTACCTATGAACTTCTTGATAAGAATTGATAAAAGATTTCATTCAGGATGATCAAGTCTGGAATGGAAACTCTTGTAAAGCATTTACAGTGCTCACATACTGAACTACCTAGTCACCATACGGAGCACTGGAGTTGAATACAGAATGACTTTGCCATGGTTGACAGTGCCTTAAGATACAAGAGATGCCTGATAGGCTTCTTTATGGTCAGGGAAAAGCTGAGTAACTCTACAATGCTATATTCTGCTAAAGTTTGTGACCAATTCCTGAAAAATAACCTCTCAATCAAAATTTGACAGTGGCAAATTCCCCAAACTGGCAAAAAGTAGCTTCACTCAATAATTTCTTTAAATGTTTAATGAAATTCTGCTCCTCTCAGAGTTGCAGCACGAGAGAGAATTCCACAGCTATGAATCTCAGCACCTCAGAGCTTCAGAAGTACACTTCAATGCTAGACGCTGTTGTTGGGAAGGATAAGTGAAATCTTTGCTTCCTGTTTCTGAGGTTATAGGTATCAAGATCCAGCTGACCACTAGGAAGATTTCAAGGATCAGGTAGTCCTCCTATAATGTTAAGTGCAGGTGTCAGCCAAGAGAAATTTCTCCTGGATGTGCTGACATCACTTTAGCCAGTAGGACTTCTTACAGCATCACCTTCTCAAACAGCACTTTGATCCTCTCACAGTTAGAGTCAGTGGCACAGAGTTTGTTGCAGCAGGTCTGCTTCCAAATATGAGCCATCAAGAGACACTAAACAGGGTGAGTCACATCAGCTATCTTGATATCATGACAATCTTTATTAGCTTTAGAGTTACCATGAAACACTGATCTTTAGAATGGAAAAGACTATAGTTGATGAAGTCAGATCAGGGTTAAAAGCTAATTATTACTGACAAAGGGCTCATAATATCATGGTTTGTCTTCTTTGATAGCATTTCTCTCCAATAACATCACAAGCAAAGTAAATATTTCTGAATGAATGTAAGTGATTTTTTTTTTCCCTGCACAAGCTGAGAACTAAAGAGAAGATGCATCTCTTAAGCAAGGGGTTAGATCAAATGACCTCTAGGACAGCCTTCCAACATAACGTTTTTCTACAACTCTGTGACAGCAATTCCTCCTGTCCTGCATATCTCTCCTGTGATCTCATGAAGCTACATAAAATGACTGTATAGGCTTGGGACATTGGTCTGTAGGGTAGCTAGCTCAGAGACAAACACTAATTTGTTAGGTGCTGTTTCGAGTTATTTTCACTTACCACCCTTCATTTTTTGGTGACTGACACAGAAGGAATCAACCTGGTAAAGGAAAGAAGCTATTGCACAAAGCTAAGTGCAACATACACATATTCTGCAACAGTGGTACTTCCCTTCCCTATAAAACCCAGAATGTAGCTTTGAATTTGATGGATGGGGTAACTTTTTTCAGTCAAGAATTAAATATTAGGTTACAGGAGTCAGGTCTGTGAAAGTACCAGTTAACTGCTCAGTCAAAAAATGCAAATCAAATCTCAGAGATCATTTAATACAATCATTTATTCACTGTATTTTTTTTAGTAAAAGAGCTGTATTTCCTTTAAAAAAAAAAAAAAACAAACCAAAACAGCTGCTTGGTAACTGCAAACAGGATTAGCTCCTTTTCTACTACCTTTCTGAAACTCTGGTGCCATTGACAGAGGAAAAGGATTTGCCATCGTTCTATCAACGAAACAGGTCGGTAAGCCTACTTGAGGGAGCTTGTCTGAACAAGTCACTGGAAGGAATGTCCTTACTCCTGGTGGAGATCGCCCCATTACTGTAGTGACTTCACACCTATCACAGAATCAGAGAATGTTAGGGATTGGAAGGGACCTCGAAAGATCATCTAGTCCCATGCAAGCTTGAGAGCTGCATACAACTTTCCCTATACAACCAATGTTTTTCTCTCTGAAGCTCTCCATGGGTATCCTTCTGCCGACCAGAAGAAAAGGCTGTTGCAGCTTGTCAATGTTACATGCAAACCACTACAAAACGTAAAACGGAACAAGGGTATTCCAGTACCTCATGCTGTAACTCATCACTGAAATGCATCTCCAAGACTGAGTGACAGAAACTATAACTGCATTTACATTTGAGAACTTTAGTGGTCTAGCAAAAAGTGTAGTGACTTGAACCCTGTATGCAAATGAATGCCTGATTTTCCGGATATGTTTCAGAATGAGAATTCCGCTTTCGCTGTATATCCTCAAAGGTATCTTTTTATCTTTATCTCCTGTTATGGATAGGGAAAATTGTTACTATTGCTTCACATTATCTCTCTTTCTTTGGAATAGGACAATGTGGATCTTGGTGACCTGATGTTTTCACTCTGCTACCTTCCAACAGCTGGTAGACTAACTATTACAATAATAAAGGCAAGAAATTTAAAGGCAATGGATATCACAGGAGCATCAGGTAGGAATGAATTTAATGCTTAATGTGGATTTCTGTCCCATTTCCCTCCTGAAACACAGAATTTAGCGCTGTCAAATCCCAGAATGATTCTTGAGAAGAGGGTTCTTATGCTGCAATTTTTTGTGTTACTTGAGTACAGGAGTTTCTGATAAATTAATAATTTTAGTTTGCTCAGTTGCAAAATAGTTTAGAATAATCTGCTCTTAGAAATACTACAAGGTTATTATTTCTAAAGCCACTGTGATTCAGAATAGCACAAGTTGGCCAAACAGCATTCATAACACTGGGAATTTGTTTGTACAGCAGAATATTTGTTACATCTATGGCACAACTGACCCTCTCTGACAGTCTCCAAGGTGTCTCCCAGACACCTTTTGGCAACCTTTTCAAAATTTGATGAAGAAAACAAGAAAGTAATTTCAATAAGAGTTCATAGATTCCTTTTAAATAATAACAGGGAGTTGTAGAGCTCACAGAAAGGAGCTACAGAGAGACAGCTTTTTTTTTACTACATTCAGGAGTTTAAAAATAATTACCTTGAGAAATATAAGCCACTAATTGTTACACTTTGAATTATATATAACCATACATCAGTAAATCCCACTGTGCAAAATATTGTCATCTTCTGTCTATCCTACAGATCTGAACAAGTAATCAGGCTGTTATAAATAGGCTGATACACAGGCTGTTGCATAAAAGAGTCACGTGTAACATGGTTCAATGGATATTTTCATGCCCTTTGAGAAGTCAGTACACAACAAGGAGCTTCTTGAACCTAAACCGTTCATTATATGCAGTCAGCTAGGTAAAGCCTGCAAACCTCCACTGCCTCCCAGGCATTCTGTGTTAATAAAGAAGTTGAAATTCCAGTCAGGTCCAGGTGAATAATTCTGCAAGCAGGTCTGGGCACACAAGAAGGCTTCTTCCTTCACTTTCCATTTATGTTTGCTGAAGAAGCACAAAAGAAAACCAACTTTGTTCTTGTGATCCACACAGATCCCTACGTGAAGGTTTCTTTAATGTGTGAAGGAAGGCGACTAAAGAAAAGAAAAACTTCCACCAAGAGGAATACCCTTAATCCTGTTTACAATGAAGCCATAGTCTTTGACGTCCCTCCCGAAAACATTGACCAAATTAACTTGTCGATAGCTGTTATGGATTATGACCGGTGAGATACCTGTAGCTGTAAAGTAACATCATCTATTGGCTTATAAAATCTTGCACAGTAGATTTGCATCTAGAAACAAAGTCACCTTTTTTTTTCTTCCCAATAAATGGGAAATTCAGTTTGAGTTTGGTAGAAGACTAAAATTTCTCATATCGTCAGGCAGAATTTCTTTTATAAATTTAAAAATATAGATGTGCATCCAAACCTGACAAAACTAAGCTGCATATATGAACTGAAATAACTGAACACACGAATCAGATAGTCCACATACTGATGTTCTGTCTGTGCACAGTTACGCTAACTTAGACATGTGCCTCCATTTCTAAACCACTGGCTTAGAGTTTACTTGTATTTGTAACTAATCACAGAACACAGGCAATAAACGTTTTATGTTTGTCATGCAGAAATAAGAAACAAATGCATACAGACACACAGTGTATGCTATAATGGGGAAAATACTAAATTATCCTAATCAGTGGGAAATGCAAAGAGCAAACCTATGTATTTTAAAGTTCATTCTATTTTTCAGGCAAAAATTATTTCTAAAATTCTGCAATTAATGTTTCTAATGAAATATGTAAACTGTATGATTCTAAAGGTAAAATTTTAAGAAAAAAATATTATGGAACATTTTCACAGTGTAGGTCACAATGAGGTCATTGGAGTATGTCAAGTAGGCAACGATGCAGAAAGTCTAGGTCGCGACCATTGGAACGAAATGCTCTCATATCCTCGGAAACCCATTGCTCACTGGCATCCTCTTGTAGAGGTAAGGTTTTTATTTCTTACTTCCCTATTACTATAATTGTGAATATTCCTCCATATGGCATTAAAAGTTGGGAAAAATTTTTTGAACAAAACCAAGATCAACATGCATGCACTAAATCCTAGAAAAGGGCTCGGAAACACCAATATTAAAAGTCAAGCACAACATGCAAGTTAAGTTTGCTCCTTTCAGTTTTAGGGAGGCAGAAAGTAATTTATGTTTTTAATATATTCATGGAAATACCAAACATTATACACTGGATTAAGGGTTTGGTTTTGTTTTTTAAATAAGATCTTGGTTAACTTTTGCTGGTAATTGATATAAAGAAATGGACCTTGTTTACAGAACAATCAAGACCTACTTTTTTTACATATAACAACCTAATTTGACTTCTTCTCTAGTAACAATGTATCATCCATGCCACTAGCACCTCTCAAAGGATGCCTAACTGCACTGAAAAAAAAATGTTTAAGTCTCTCTGGAGATCTGAAGCACTATAAGAAGCGACACAATCAGAAAAGCTTTTCAAGGTTCCTATGTTTTTTTTTGTTTTGTTTTGTTTTGTTTTTTGTCTTTAGGGCCCTATTCAGCAGAAATGTTATGCAGGTCTTCTGCGCTTGGATGGCTGCCGAAGAGGCTTCCTCACCCTTTTAACCTATTCAGCAGAAATTTGGCAT
>NW_009694963.1:56179-84191 GCF_000703405.1 Apaloderma vittatum
TTGAACTCTTTCTTAGCCATATCCTCAGGGGCTATTCCACAGAGTCCAGTGGGGTAAAGATGTCCTTTTAATCCCTCTGTCTAATCCTCTCCCCAATACAGGGAATACTAATCCTGAGCCATGAGACACAATTCATCTATCTAAACTACTTCCGAAGAGTTACCATGACTTACTTTTACTGTTGCTATCACTGGCTAAAGTCAGACAATAACCTAGTCTGAAATTACTATATTTTTGAATAGCCACAATGTGAGCCCCAATGCTGAAAGACAGGAAAGACTACAGTATTCCTAACAAGCCAAGAACTATGCCATAAGCACCTAATACACAGAGCGGGCAGTTCACGCCCTCTCCGAGTATACTTTATGCATCAGTGCAGCCATGTTACTCGAATGCAACTGAGGACTTCACCTATTTGTTTGTAAGCACTAACCCTAGGCATTTCCAGAAATAATTGTTGAGCAGTAGGTAGATGCTACAAAATGGCAAAAATACCACAGTCTTGACCTGTGTCCATAAGCAATTAATTCCATTTACTGGTGCCTGGGGACCGCAGCAGCACAGTTTCAGCAGAGAGGCCTTTCAGTGCTCACAGGCTCTGCTGCAGCAGGGATGCACCGTGCCTTTTCAGAGCATGGGTGCTGTCAACACGCAATTATGCTGTGAGAGAGGATGGTGGGGGAGCTCTGCCTATGTGTTTGTGCCCTCAATGACAAGCTGGCTACTGGCTGAAGGCCCACGCTTGAAATGCCTCCCTTTCCATTTGGGAGCTGGGCTTAGAAAACACATCACCAAGCTCTCAGCTGTAGCCAAGCATTAATAGGAATGGCTTGACAAAGCATGTGAGAACTAGTGCAATAGTTACTATATCCCACAATAGAAGAAGTGTCTCCTAGCAGAAGTTGTCTACATCCTAATATCCAACCTGTCTTCCCTCTTTGATAAATTTTATTGCAGCCAGAGCCCACAATTAGGTTTTGACAGCTCTTCCCTTTTTACAGGCATCCTGTTCTTTTCATACATGCCTGGCTAACTTCTTAGATTTCATTACTGTGGATTGCTTTTCATGCCACCAAGCTAAACAGAGACATATTTTTTTCCTTCCCAGGAATCAAGTGGGGGAGGGTGTCCAGCGCATCCAGGCTGTGCAGAGAAATATATACACAGCATATCATTTTGGTTCCTGAATCAGGATTAGACTCAGCGAGACCTTCTGGAACCTCTGTGGCCACAGCCATAGGACCCTGAATATTTGCTGAATAGGACCCTCAGTCTTCTACAGTGTGAAGAGCTATTGGTTTCAAGTAGCGTAATGTTATCCACTTGTAGCACTAATTCTCCAGCTGACACTGTTGCTACTAATAGGTTATTTGTATGGTCGTAAGCATTACCCAAAGTCATGTTATAATTTCTGTTCATTAGAATAACCCAGGTTTTACAAGCAACATGATAGCAATGAAAACCAACAAATACGGGAAGCTGCAACAAATATGGTTCTTGTATTTGCAGTATTGTGAATAGATAGCTTTCTAAATATTTTGTGAGGAATGACGGTCCCCATGTGTTGCCTGATCTAGTTGAGAGGCGTCCCTGCCCTTGACAGGGAGGTTGGATTAAATGATCTCTAAGATCCCTTCCAGCCTAGGCCATTCTATGATTCTATGACTGTCATCAGATATTTACTTTTTGATGATAAGTTGCACCCTCAGTCTCGGTGCCTCCTTTACCTTATATGAAAATAAATTAATATGGTTCTTTGCAGAAATCCTTCAAAACTGAAAAACTGAAAAGAAGTTCTGTTTGGTGAGAACAAGATACATATGGTATTTGTAATGACAGTATGTTCTTTTAGAAAGAAGATAACCATCTGTATAACATGGAGGCTGTTAAACCTCAACCTTTGGAGACGATTTTCCAGTCAATGTTTCTTAGCAGTGCCCATGAAGCATATCACAGGCGGCTATGCTCTACCATACAAACCAGCACACACAGGTGCGGCGTGCACACACGAACACACACGATATAATTTTAAAATGCTGTTCCAAAATATATAGTGTCTGTGAAGACTTTCTTTCTTAATTGTAGTAGAATAACAGGGCTATTTTACATAATGGTATATTGTAAACGCTGACAAATTCTGACCATTAAAAAAAAATCCCAAATCAAAGCACTGAAGTCTCTCACATGACGAAATCTATGTCCCAGAACAAAGAGCCCCTGCGATAAATTTTTGACACTTACTTAGCCACACATGGAGTTCTCTCTTCCTTTAAATGTTTCTAGAGCTAATTTGATTCAAGTTTTTAAATGGATATTCTTATTTTTAAAATGCAAATGCAAAGTATGGGTATTTTACACAATCTAGTTGCCTGCTATGTACTTACAGATAGGGAGCCCTGGTCTTTATATATAGTTCAGATAAGTTTATGTGCATAGACATTGCTTCGTGTCTTGTAGGTCTTGAATGCTGACAAAGAATTTTGGAATTGGAATTTTGTCAAAACAAATATGTATGCAGAGATTGAAGAAAATATTTGAAATTTTGATCCAAACTCTGAAAAATTAGTTTTATAACGTATCAGTGAGGATCTTACAGAAAATCATAATGCTAGTGGGTAAAGCACAGACTGGAACTTGCAGGAAATCCTGGATCTGTAGTAAGCATGTTCCACAGCAATTAAGCAGAAGTCCTGTAAGGACAGTGGTTTTTAAAAATCTGATGCCATGCTATGAAGAATATAGCTACCACATAGAAGCATACCCCTGGCAAACTAAAGTACTCTTCAAAATCTGCCCAAGCAAAATTTCAACTAGCTAACTGGGCATTTCCAGGAGAAGAAAAAATACAGATATAAAGCTTCCCTGGCAAAATAATTTCACTACACTTTCAACTGAAGCTTGATATCAGCAGGCCAGTGATACAATACAATGTTCATATCTGTTCATGCATGATCCCCACTTCAGGCAAAATCTTGCACTCTTCACCCAGGCTTATCTCCCAGCAGTCAACACAGGTTGATGGGAATGAGCACTACTCTTCCTTTGGAGTAGAGTTCTCTCATTTCCTAGACAAATCATTATACATGCATCCCTGCCTGGGATGCAGAGCAGGCAGCCACATGCTCTCCCACTGCGATATTAGCAACAGTACCTTCTGTAAAAAGGAAAACATCATGAGAATGATTCTGAACACAGCTCTATCAAAAAAAAATCTATGTTCAGTGAGCATTTAAGGTGGAATCCAGCACACCTCAAAGGCTTAGGGATGATGAAGAAAATCTATGGTTTTTATTAAATTCTCCTAATTCTTGCTGATTTGTTACTTGCAAACAGTTATTCAGGCTGTGGCATTATGATGTGCTTTCTATAAATACCTGCCTTATCATAGCAGTGCATATACAGAATGATAGGTGTGTTCTGTATTTGGATACTTCACTTTTGTACCTCACTTAACCAATGCTATTTCTTAGACCTGAAATACTTTCAGGTTATGATTCTGCTGGGACAGCAGACTGCTGTCGTCTTTGAACTGTAGTACAACAGTACTACAGCTCATTGCAAAGAACTAAGTATATACTGCCACAAAATCGCCTTGATACCCAGAGAAAACTATGATCCAAAAACTGTTCAGTCTTTCTTTTCTGAACAATGATTCTCAGAGGTGAATTAGTAGAAGGATCACAAGAATAATTTCAAAGCTACAACCTTCATTTGCTTTCTTACTTCTTTTGAATGCATAATCACTCTGTATGAAAAATACCATAATTCTAAAATAGAAAAGGAAATCCCTTAGAAATGCATTTCAGCAAGATTTTAATCCCACTTAGCTCATTAACAATGTGCTATTAAACTGTTACTTTTAGTTTTCCATAGCAAGAAAACATTTCATATGTTGTTTGATGAAAAAGCAGTAAGTATAATGGGCAGTTATGTGATATTCCCACGACAAAATGCTCACAGCACAATCCTTTTACAGTTGAGTGCTAAAATATTTCTTTATCTGTTTCCACTGAAATCATAAGACATTAAAAGCATTTCTGTTCTCCTTTGCTTCATTTTTCCCAGTAAATAATCCTGGCAGTGGACAAACATGCATGCCTCTCAGTCTGGGGAAGGAGGGACTATCAGAACAGAAAGCAAACATACTAAAGAACCAGTGCTCAAACTGTTCCTACCAGTCAATGCACACTTCAGCTTTTGATGCCAGTGGGTCCATATGCCTATGAGAAACTTATTATATAGAGATTCAATTTAAGTACCAATAGGGAAACTGCTAGTTTAGTCCAAAGTGAGGCAACAGCAAAGGTTAATGCAAAAGAATCAAAAATAAAAGGTTATTTTAGTCCAGTCTTCTCAGCTTGAGGGGATAGTTCTCGGGGCTTTTTGAAGTTGTTTTTGTTCTTCGGGTTTCTTGGTATGGTTTCATTTGTGTGGTTAGAAACACTAAACATGATATGCAGCTATATTAACATAAGCACCCAAGTCAAAAGTACAGGAGACATATTTACATGTTTATCACTTGGTAACATTCAAGCACTGAGGGGACCTATTTTCCATCGAAAAAAAAAGCTGCAAACTCTCTTTTAGTTTTAAAGTAACAAACAATAAATGAGAAGGGAGAAAGAAGACTGGAAATTCAGCTGAAAAATCTGTTTGACACAGAGATTTATCTAAAATTACTGTTAAAGCACTTTGAATACAAAGAGTGAAATAATATAGACTAGTGACTCAGTCTGAAGTGTCATCAATTAAACAGTTTCTTCGCTTTAGAACAGTGCATTGTCAAATCTCTACATCTCAGTATCAGGTGAGAAAACAATGGCTTTCTTATCTAGAATGAGAAAAGCATGTAGAGAAAGTAATTCACAATACAGTAGAATTTCATATTGGTTCTCTGTGCTAAGACAAACAGCAGCAGGGCACACTTTGTAACAGCGTCACCTTGAATCTTACTGTAATTTGTGCAAGGCCTTACTTGCAACTGTAATTCTGTTCTGAAGTGACAGCCCTACAATACACGAACCAAGCTGTGCAGGGTGTGAATCATTTTGCGAGGGCGCTGCACGTTCAAGGCTGAGCAGTTTCAAGAGCTGCCTTCACAGTTATTTTCTAATACAGTGGGTTGGGCAAAGAACTACAGCTGGAAGTTCTCCAGAGTCCTGCAGTTCTCTGAAAGGACCTCCATCTCCTTGAAGGTCTGTAAAGTGCAGTAATCCAGATGGCAGTGACGGACACTGTTCAGGAAAGGTATCATCACGACGTACCTCAGCTGCTGACTGAACACAGCACACACGGCACAGAGGGGAAGATGTCATGCGGACTTGTAAGCACCTGGGCTGTTTGTTTGTTCGTTTGTTTGTTTTGTCTGGGCTTTTTAGTTCCTCCTTCTTTTGCTCAAACGTAGACATTGTAAAACTGGAATGTTTTACTCAGTTGCATGCTGGCCAGCTGTCATTTTTAATACTCATTGCAAAGGTGCGTGAAGAGAGGTGTGTTGTTTTGGTATACTTTTGTTTTTAATAACACATGAACATTGTACTATATTATTTCTTGTTCAATAAATAGTCCTGGTATCTCTATGTTTCATGTCTAATTTTGGAGAGTAGAGCCATACCCGTATCAAGGCTCTCTCAACTAGGTGGGCATTTTGTTCGTTTAGTAGAAATAATGCATGATTTCTTTTGCAGTGATGGTTTGAGGGACGAAAAATTTCTTAATTTTATAATATGTATTACAATCTTCTAAACACAAGTAAAAATGTACCGTGATTTATTTATATAAATCTAGTCTGAACAAATAAGTTTTGATCTTAATAAAAACTCTGTAAGAAATCGTGCAATTGTAATTTATTACTACTTTGTATTCAATATATTAAAGTTTGACTCATTATTCAGAAAGCCAGCAAACACTGGAAAACTCGATTTTACACCACGGATGTTGTCTTTTGATAAAATAAATGAGACCAGGGAGACAAAGCTGTTAACATGACAGTTAACACTCAAATGTAAATTAGGTGTTTGGATACTGAAATCTCCTCTTGCTTCATCTCATAGCCACAATCATCATTACAGAAATATTTTTAGATCTCAAATATGAATCTTATATATACTTAATATCAAGAAGAAAATAAAGAAGCTACATAAGTGCTTCTACCAAATCACAGTGGTTTAAATTACCAAAAGTAGTATTTAGGATGGCAACACTTGACATGTAGCTCATAGAAATTCCCATGGGTCCTCTGGAAGAGCCCAGAAACAAATGGAAAAGAGACACAAGATATCTTTGGTACAACCACACAAACTGCACACGTAAAAGGGTGACACTCTAGTCCTTTTTTCTTGTCTTTTTGCACATCACCTGAAATTACGTATCTGTCAGCATGCGTTCTACATGTGCATGACATCTAATTAAATAAGAGTTTCTCTGTCTCTTTAGGGAAAAACTCAGACTCTTCTTATTTGGAAGATACAGCCTACTTGCACATACTGCATTAATAAAGGGCCACTGACATTAAAAAAGCGGCACAAACCAATGATTCCATGCAACTATGAGAGAATTTAATATAGTTCTGTTCTTTCCCTGGGACTATTTGATATCACAGACACATGGAAAAGAAATGAGAACATGCCTGTAGTTCTGAAGTTGATGTTAACCTTAATAAGGGTAACACCTTTAGGCCCCACGTAGGTGCCTGTTTTCCTGCATTACATACAGGTAGCTGTAAGCAGTGCTTCAGACAGCTGGTGTACTAGGATAATGAGAGAGATGGAAGATTAACGAAGAACACATGTACAGGAATTTTGTCTTTGGAAGTGAATGTATTGATAATTATCTGTCTCTGTTTCATAAACCACCATGTACTACAGAAGAGGCGGTGTATGAACTTCGAAATTGTTTTTAATGTCTTTCAAAGCACTGTTTTTCACGTTTCCATTTCTTTGTTAAAAAGCAAGCAAAACCCTTTTCCTCTGTCAAAACAGGCCCACACATGTCTCTTTTTCAAGACACCTTTCCAGCAGAATCATCCTTTGAGTCTTTATATGTAGCCTACAGACTTGAAACTCCATTAAGACTGGGACAGCTGAAAGACTGATTGTAACAGCCTATGAATGAACTGAAAGTGAAAAGCCAAAGGTTGAGAATCCTCACTGAAAAAGCCTAATCAATATCAAATCAGACATCGCACATGATGTTAAACCTGAGAAGCCTAGCGATCCTGCACAGCTAACATTCAGTGAGATGGAAATTAAAGGAGATACCTTGTTAACACTAAGCTTTTCTAACAGCTGACTGTAACTTTCCACAGGGGGAATGCCTAGAAAGGACATGAAAAAAAATCTAAAAAGCACCTGAAGTGACAGGAGTGTGAATGCAGAGTGATGTCCCTGACGAGCTGAAGACACAGGCTGTCAGAGTATGAAATCAGTAGTAACTCGGAAAGGAGCAGAGATGCAGAACAGGGCTGAACCTCTGTGTCTAAAGACTTGATCAGGTAGGCAAACTTGGTGACTCCAAAAACCTTTGCAGGGAAGGAAATCAGAGTGTTTGGTACCACAAACTAATTCATTCACACCTGACAATACTGTCACTAAAATTTGTCACGGTTGGCCCTAAGAGAGATTTTCAATACAAGCAAATTTTATAGGGCTTGTGTAAATTCTAAGCAAAATAAAAAACACCTCTCTGTCTTGAACCACAAATCAGTAGATTGATTGGGGTTGAATTCCTCCCCTGCATGGGCTGTGCAAATAGGAAGTTCAAACACTCAGAATTGAGAGCCAAAATTGCCCCTTAGTAGTGGCAAGAACAAAGTCTATTTCTCTTCTTATCACCCTGATTCATCTTCTAATATTGCCATTTAAACAACATCAAATAATTCACTGGCTATACTTAAGCATTTATCATTTCCAAATTAATTAACCACACACTTCAGTCTGGTCCACCACAACATCCAAAAGATTAAGTTTAAGACTATGGTCTTAAACCACTTAATAGCTTGCAAATAACATGCAGTGAATTCATGTTCCAATAAAAGCACAAATAGGAAAATCTGTAAATGTTCAATAATTACTCTGGACAAAACTATAGCTCCTGTATAATATGAGAAACATCAAACCAGCTTATAGCCACCACTGCCTTTCTTTCCCAAGTAGACTTCTTGGAGTAATGTAACTACAGTATCAGACCTTTGCTCACATCTCTAGTTATTTAATTCTTTGTTTTACGGATAGAAACACATTACTATAAAGAAAAATAAATCTTTGTAGTTTCTTTCTACATTATTCAGAGCAGCAGATGACAATCAAGCACCACAGAGAAGTGGAAGAAAATCTTCCTGTCTCCCTAGTGGCTGGCATTTTGGATTAGTTTCCCCTCAATTCTTTTCCATGTAGAGCAAGCCAACAGAAGGAAAGATGTTTAAAGTCAGGCTCACGTGAGCTGACTCTGTGATCAGCCTCAACAGCCCCTTTTAAGTTCATAACAAATTTCTACAGCACATTATGATTCTCCTACATGTCTCTCCAGAATGCAGATTTCACTTCACTTGTCCTGCACTCAAAGTAGTAGGTATAAAATTAGATGCTATAAAGGAAGGATGAAAGTACCTTAGTATTAACATATTCATTCAGGTGCCAATTCAAAAACTAAGGGTGTGGATTTGCAATAATAAGCATCTTTGAGCAGGTTATTTCTTCAAAATAGAATTCTGAACAAGCCCAGATGCAATACAAAACCTAAAAAAAAAAATTCCACCAATTCCACCAAACCCAGTCATGCTCCATGATACTGAATCCAGGTAGAATTATAATAATTTACATAGTACTCTTATACCAACACACGTGTATACGCATGATGCCACATTACCTTAAGTGACTTTAATTCTTCATTCTGCTGTAAGTGCTCTAACATTGGTTTCGTGTTTGTTTTGAATTCAAAATAATTACCATGGGTGTGCTGCAGACTGTGCCTAAAATGGCATCTAGTTTGTAATTACTGTCTGAGAATTACAAAAACCTGTCACTCCATGAAGAGATACAATTATAGAAAAGACCTTGTATGCACAATCTGCATGCTCAACCATCAATTAAATCATTACTTTATAATCCTGCTCATAAATAGAATTTCACAGATTCCCAAATTCCTGAACCTACAAAAATTTGTTTCCAGGTTAAAAATTAACACATTTATTGAATTACTTAAGAAGAGCACATTTCTTCTATGGACATCAGGGCTACAAACAGAACCTTTTATCTTTCTATGAACATACCTTCTGAAAGGGCATACAATTGCTAAAATGCTAATTGAAGGGTAAAATCAAGTATGGTTTATCCACTGTGGATAGGTAGGATAAGGGCCAATTCAATGCAAACCTGTGTGCAATGCTGATTGTTGTAGAGCACCACACAAATCCCAGCTGCATCTGCCATCACAACAGAATTTTGCCCAGACTTCCCAGTTTCTACTTTCACTCATGTCAATCTTTTCCTGCAACTAGCCACACACATCTGGCTTGAATTCTTCATCATGATGTGCTTACCAAGGGAACAGAGCAACAGAATGGTAGCATCTTTGTGCTACCCAGGGCTGTGTATCAGACAAACTCAAAGGACTGGTAAATATGTGAAGAGCCTGAAAAATACGCTTAGTCTCTTCTTTATCTCCTTCCACCTACTGACACAATTTCTGTGCCAAATGTGACAGCTCAAAACCAGCACAATGCCCAGGGATGCTCTGCAGGGAGTCACTGGAGAACTCAGTGTTCCCTTTTGGGGAACTTGTGGAAAGAACCACCAGATTAGAGCAGGTGGAGGAGGCATTTGTTCTTCTATGATGGGCCTTTAAAGCCTTCACACAACTCTCAGTGCCTTGAACCTGCTAGAAAAGCTGTGTGAGACCTTTTTCCCTATCTTTTTCTCTTATGCTGCAATGATTTTAAATACAGTTTGCCTCTGACTCAAAGACTTCATTTCTCCGAAGTAAATGATGGTCAAAGGAAGATATCCAGAAACTATTGTCTAACTTCCTATAGTGTCATTCTACAGACTCACTTTTGGCTGCAATTAGACTGAGGCAAGAAACCTGACAAAAAAATTCAACTATGCAGAGATACTATTAATTCACTTAAGATAAACCTAGCTACTTTGTTTACTTTTCAACAGCATGAAAAAGAGAGCCTGGGTTTTCAGATACCTAAACCAAGTTGTACAGCTGAGGAAGAAAAATAACTATAAAGGATAGTATTATTGACATCACTACATTTCTGTTGCCTGTCAGCTGGCAAATCTGCTTTGTTGTCACAAAGCTACTTCAATAGAAACCAGGGACTACATATCTATTCTGATCTACTACTTAATCAAATGTTCTCCAGCAATCTGCACAGATACTTGAAAAATACAGCTCCCAACCACAGAAATGTGAACAGAAATCAGTCACAGATTTACTTCTAAATGCAGCAGTTAACTAATGCTCACTTCCTATTTATAGCCTTGCCCATGCTAGAAAGAACTGCCAATTTAATTTACAGCTGTGTCCTTATTTAGTAAGAGATCAAAAAGCTTCAGGACTATTTCAAACTTCATGAGATCATTATTATTATTCAGTGCTAATGTTCTGGTAATTCTGAGAGGCCTATAGTGTTAGGCATTATAAAAATGCCTGACTTCTTTTCAGAGCACTGGCTGAAGAAGCAATGCACCAAATATCTGGAAAGAGAGTGAAGTTTGGATAATGCAAAGAGAAAGGGATACTCACTACTTACATTCACATGGAGAAAGGACTTAGACTGTAATCTTTATTTTCACGGTAGGGCCAAGAACCACCTAACTCAGGGTCATTTTCCAAGGAACGAGAATGTGGACATACTGGCCTGCACCATTAGTGGCCATTAATACTCATGAACCATTGATCCGAAATGCCTCATCCTTTTAAGCTGAGTCGCTTTGAGATACTCATCAAAAAGCCAATAAAGTGGCCGAGGTAATGTTTTGTGGTTTGTTGTGGTTTTTTTTTAAAAACGTACACCCATCACTTGTACTGTGCCTGGGTGTTTTATTTTCTTTTTCTTCTAGATCTACAAATAGAAAGTTTCAGCTTGTTACAGGTCCATTTCCTGTATACTCAGACAAAATCACTGACTAGGACCCCACTGTGAAGAGTTCAAAGCTGGGCACTCAGAACATCAGCAGATTTCCTCTCCACTCATTTTTTTCCAAACTGTGATCAATCCTTCTAGGATTAGCTATTAATGATAAAAGCAATAATAATAGCAACACTTTTAATGTTTCAAATCTGAAGCATTTGAGTGCTCCCACAACATATATATGTGGCATCACAGAAGGGGACTAGCACTCTGGTAAAATGCACTGGGCACAACTACAGCAGAGACACAGAGTAATGCTCCAGCAATACAGAGACCTCAGGGCTTCGCAGTATTTCCCTTGGATTATCTTTAACTATTAGTCACAACCACTATTTACTAGGTAATACTATAAAAAAATTCACTTTAATGTTTTCAACTCGGTGTCGTGAGTACTGGACATCACTACTGATCACGTACTGACCAGATCAAGCCAATTAAAGTGACTTTCTTTGATCATGCATCCTCATGTCATTCAATGTGTTTCTGAAAAAAAGCCTTGGACTACATCTCTGAAAGACAAAGATTTGGGGTTTGCTGAACTGGATGAATGAATTCCAGCATCACTTTAGACAAATGAATGCAGTCTGATATGAGTATTATGCCTTCGGTCCCTGACATTTTCTTTTGTGCTACCTGCTCTGGGCATCCCTCTTCTGTAGCATGATTTCTATTCTGGAAATAAAAGCTAAATCGTTTCCCTTAAGCCATCAAAATAAAAAGCACAGGACATATCCTGAGAAATACCAAGAAAAGTACTGTATAGGTCAATTTCTGATGTCCAAAATGATCTTCCTTTATTTATCCTTTTACAAGTAATTTCCTCCTTCCTCTGCCTCCCTGTAACTCCTTTGGCTGCACATACTGAGAAGGTTTTCCCTGAGTATGCATATTTTCCATTAGATGATTATTTCTCCTACAAACACATAGAATTTGTTCAAAATCTGTACCACTAATCACGCTTTCTCTAGCAAAATGTATTTCAAAGGCTTGGCCATTCTCTTTATCTTCTCAGCAATAAGCAATATTGCCTTTGTTCCAGTCGAGTACATCAGAAAAGGTCCCTAGAATAACACCTCCATAAGATTAATTTTGCATGGCTCATTGATACCAATGTGAATATTCATACAAATTCACATGAATGGGTTTGAAGCTCTAAGCATTAAACATAACCATGAAAGTGAAGATCAATGAGAAATCATTCCAAGAGGCCCAGATGCAACTCTGTTTCTAGTACTTCCTATCACCGAAACTGGACGTTAGGTTCAGCTCCAGATCCAAGCCCATGCACAGAAGTCCATAGGTAATTATATGGAGGGCAGACCCAGAGCTGCCTCATGGGTATAAGCCGTTGTCCACAGCTTCAACTGGAATCCCATCAGATGGGTGTGCTTCTGTCAGGATGATGAAATGGACATCATTTACAATGTTGCTTTCTGCAAGCCTATCATCAACCCATGCCTCAATTTCTCTCCCTGTAAATCTAGACTTATTAACATGGAGTCTCTGTCTTTCAAACAACTGTTGATGCGTCCTACTTGCAGCGAACAGTCCCTGTTAGAGAGTCACATTCTGTTCCAGAGCACTGAGCTTGAATGATACAGTCCTTCATTTTGCATATATCGAACAGATGAAGGCATTAGTACAGTCCCTCAGTGACTCATTAAAACATTTTAGTCAAGTTTTAGTGCACTTTTCATGCAAACAATGGCTGCATGTTGCTCTCTCACTAAAAACAAAAACAAAAACAAAAACAAAACAGAAAAAAACACCTACACTACAATTTCTTGAAAGAATAATCTATTGGACCCTGATTTAACTCCAGCCAAAACAGCTTTTTGGCCTAATCTTCCACTCACTAACAGTACCACAAATATCGCTACTGACATTTTACATCTATCTATCTGTCTGTCTATATTATACCAAAACAGTATTTATTTTATATATTTCCTGGTTATTCAAGCGATTACGAGTAAAAATTCCTAAGTGTTGAGTATCTGCAACACATGCCATAACAAATACTCCCCCAACTTTAAGCCTTGTTTATTTTTACAAGGCTTTGCTATTAAGGGATTTTATTTTGTTCCAGTGTGCTTTCTCCTCACATAAAATTCAGAACAGTCTTCCCACTTTTCTTTTCTACAGTACTAACAGTCTTAACTTTGAACAACATTATCAGAGCAGTAATCAATGTTCTGCTGAAAGTCCAGGGATTCAACAGATACTCTTAAACCACATTACACAGAGGTTCCTGCCCACAATTTGGAATACATTTCTGTATTTGAAAAAAGCAAATATAATGTAAACTATGCTTGTGGCTTGTGATTCTTCATTGTATGGAGAAAAATTTTACTTCAAATAATGACAGAAAGCAAAGTAGCATGAGAGCTGAAAAGAAAAAAAAAAAGAACAGCAAGAAACACAGAGAGGAGAGGAGAATATGATGGAAAAAAATGAGACAGGACTAGAATTAAAGGCAATGATGTAGAAAACAATCCTGACAACTTTAATGGGTTGTCAAAGAAGATCTCCAAAGGCTTCAAAACAAATGAAACAAAAATAAAGCAGAGCCATATAAATATAGATACACATGAAAATAGAGCAAAGTATCTCATCCGTTATTTCAGGATGCCAAAACCAAACTACTCTACCTGATAAACTAAAAATGGTTTTTATCAAATGCTCTTTTAGCTTATCATATCTGTGACCTGTATTGGTTCTAAAGATGAACCTGCATCAAAAGCTCGCCAGTCTGTTTGCCCTGGAAAATTTTCTTAGCTTCCACAGTCTCTGAGGCTGACAAACCATAATAATTTTACACTTTCCATCTTTCTTGGATTCAAGTATGTTAACTACTTCGTTTAACTGCATTACATACAGTAATTGTGCATGTGAGTGGGTGGGCTTCTTCCCATACTGGTGAACAAGAGGAATATGTTTTCTTAACATTATCAGTTGTAATCGGTACAATACCCATGAAGAGTATTTCAGAAGAAGCCGAAAGTGCAAATCATGGACTCAGCTGTGGCCTTAAACCCTAAGAACGATGATGTGGCACCATCAAAGGAATGCAGGATTGAACAGATCTTCTGATGCGTCCTTAAATCCTCAGGCACATCAGGAGGAATACACCGTTTCTTTACCCAAGAGAAGAATGCATATTTTTCTGATGATCACATCAGGTTTTATGTGACTCTATGGTACAATAATAACCAACTCCACATAGATTTAATTTAGCAGATGATGTTTGTAACTAATGAAAAAAAAAATACAGGTTATTTTCCATTAGAGAAATTTAGATGTAAAAGATAAGATCAGAAAAAGTTTAAATGTGAATTAATATATGTACTAAATGACTGAAACCATGCTAAATATCTTTCAATATTAGCCCTGTATCTATGCATATTTGTACTCACACACACACTGTACCATATTTTTAAAAATGTATGAGAAGCTCTTTTTCCAAAGTAATTGTCATCCATGAAAAGTGTCAAAAATACAGCAAAAAAAAAAGCAATCTGTTCCTGTGAGTTCTATGTTTTCTTTCCTACCTTTTTATTTAAATTAAAGTCTTTTTAAGGAAAATAGATTTTTTTTTTCTTATGAATTAATCTATTCCTACTGCTCCTACATCTTTGGTTGCAATACTTATGTTACATGATATTTCTGCACCCATGAATTGTATGGGGTACTAGCAATAAAACTGAAGGTCTGGCAGGGATTCTGTTTCCAGATATTACCACATAACTACCTTTCTTCCATAAACTTCCTCTTACAATTAATATTAACAAGTCTCTTTATTTGAAGGTTATTAGCAAATTAATAGCAATTACAAAAATTATATCATCATTTTAGTGCATAGCCAAAAGGAATGGAAACTAATAAAATTATGAAGAAAATAAATTGCACTCCTTTGTTCTGATTTCTGCATTTTCCTCTGTTTCCCTCTTTCACAGCTCTCCCACAATTACTGCCCAAAAGTTTAGTGCTGTGCTACTAAATGGAGTCAATACAGCACTAGTCAATCACCTGAAGTGGATACTTCACATGAGATCTACTATTTTGATCTTTGCTTTTGTTCAAGCTCTGTAAAACATAAAAGGACACCAACCTATGTTAGACATTACTGACACCATGGGTTTGTGTTTTCTTTTGTTTTGGTTTTTTAAATTGACTTTGAGAATTTGAACAGTTAAGGGCACTTTGAGCTATAGGCAAGTTTTAGAGACCTCTGAATCATGAGTACTACCAAATGAGTGCTAATTAACTGTTTGTTTCTGTTCCACATAAGTTTTTGCTTAGGGAAAAAAAAAAGATGTTACATTCTTTGTTTAGATAATTTTAATTTATTTAGTATCTCTAATCCAAATACCATCATTTTATATTTACAATTATCATTGCCTCTTGTTCCCTCCATGCTTATGTTTTAATTGGTATCTAAATTTTTAATTTGAAACATGCTACCTCATACAAATATTACTTAAGAGAGATTTTTACTGACTATTCAACTTCTATTCATTTTAAATTAAGCCTACACAATGTAAAAGCCACGCTAAGAATGCCTACTGAATTTTTCTGAAGTGTTTCTGAGACTGAACCTTCTACAGAGGAGTTGAAATTGCTGTCAGAAAAGAATTATGTATTCTCGTATGCTTTTCATTTTCATTCCTGTTTTATACAAGTTTTCTTCTTCCTTTTTGGAAATATCCTGTATACTATAAGGGAAAAATTCCAGCATTTCTATAGATATTTCTATAGATACAGAATTTATTAGGATCACTAAAATTATCTAAGATGGATATTACTTTTAATTCTGAAAGCAGATTCTCTATTGTCATCTTGTGTCATAGGAGCACTGTGAAAGCACGAGAGAGCACCCAGATCTCTTCTCCAAGTTTTTGCATTTGTAGAGCTGAGTCTTTAGGATGTGTATAGCTAGTATTATCATTTCTACAATCACCCATCTGACAAAAAGTGTGAAATTCCCCTGGTCTCTTTGGACTTCTTTAGAAGGCCCAAAAGCTCCTAAAGTAGATCATGCTTTATATTTTTAAAAACAAAAGCTGAAAAAACTTAGCTCTGAATGCTCCTGATCTAAAGGAAGACTTGAGAAGTGGAGATGTCAAATAGAAGAAATACCATTTTTAATAGATAAGGCGTATGAACAAATCACGATTAGATTAAATAGATCATCCAACAGTCTCCAGCAGGAACTGTTGTTCATTATATATTTGTAATATTCCTAGAACATTAGAGCTCACCTCTTTGGTAATATTAAATGCAAACATTAAGTAAATACCACCAAGGCTATTGCTACTAGGTTTTACAAAAAGCAATGCCATTAGGAATGGTACACATTTGAGCTATAGCATGTTCTTGCCAATTACTGCTATTAGAAAAGACAAATCAAAAGAGACTACAATAAACATGTTTTAAGCCAATACTTTTCTCTCCTGCCAACTGTTTAACAACAACTAGTTTATGTTCAGTTTCATGGAAATTTAAACATTTATAACTGTGCTATATGTGTAAATAAAAACAAGCAAGTTGTTTAGCTGCTTTAATGGAAATACTGTAATTAACTGGCATTCAGGCATACACAATGCATGTTTAATTCTGCTTTCCTAGGACTTCTCTAGGACTATCACAGGAGACTGAAATTTCTTATTAGTAAAAGCTAGAATACAGACTGGTAGTTTGTTATTATCCAGCTGCTATTGATTAATTATTACTACTACACAGTTGAGGGAAAGATGTTTGTATATTTGCCATAAAAACAAGTTACAAATCCTTTACAGATGCAATCATTACTGGATGATTAATCTGGGCCAACAATTTATACTCTCTAAGCTGCTTGGAAAATGCTTCCTCTATATTAGGTATCTGAAGTATGCTATTTTCAGTCAAGGTCATAGAGCAGTTTTGCTGTTCCCTGATTTATTAAAGATTAATTCAAACAATAGGAAATGTTCTTAAAAATATTCCTCACTGATGCATCTAAACACTACCACAAAAGTAGCAGGATTAGTCATCACCATGCTGGTCTCTCATTTCTCAAGGAAGGGTGAAGAAGGCAGAATGGAACAACGAGAGGACAAACTTCTATTCAATAAAGCATCTAAGTATAGTGCTTACATTTAAGCCTGTCATTAAGTGAAATTTTATTCACACAAACTTTAAACTTAAATCTTTGAAGGAAAAAAAACCATTTCTGTAAATACAAAATCAAGATTTTTTAAGAAAGAAAATAATTGGAAAAAATAATTATACCTTATTTCAAGTACCACAAAAAAACCTGTAGAAATAGGTTATTGATTACTGAATTCAGCTGAGTCCTGCTGTGAGCTCCAGAACCATTAAAGGACTGGGGTGTCACTCTTAGTTAACCTTCCTCCATCAGTTCACAGTCCCTTCCAGAAGTTCACACACACAGAACATATAATCCTTCCCAATCACTTTATGCTCACATGATATGAGCTATGTTGGCCCAAATTTAGTCTGTGAGGTAAAAGTACAGGTTGTAACAGCTGGCCAAAAGCTCTCCAACCACGTTTTTGCCAAACACAAAGAAATACAATTAGGCAGACCTGGCAAGATTACTATGTTGACAAAAATGAGCACTAAGCCAGAACTCAAAATTCTGAGCAGCTCTCTACAATGACTGCAACTACAAAAGCAGTGCAGGCAGCTTGAAATGGCCACAGTCTTGGCATCATTAGTGTAAATAACACTAAAGAGCAAGATCTGGCAATGGCAAAATATTTCCAGAAAACAAGTTGGTTAGTATTCACTAAGAGTGAAAAGCTTTGAGCCATGATTCATCTCTTTTCAAGACTGCAGATGTTGCATTGTTTTGCAAAACCAAAGCATTAACAGCACCTATATATGAAGGAACTTAGTTAGAGAGGTGAAATTCATTGTCTGCAGTCATTTAGCAAGTTCATTTGGAAGGCAAATATACTCTAGGTGTTCATGTCCTGAATATACCAGCCTGAATACTGGAGCCAGCTTTTGCAGATTCCTTTTGACTGTCAGTAATTTGGGTTCCCTTTTCAGCTTCATCATACTAGTTCTAATTCTGCATCAGCTCATAGCCAGTGAAACAGCCAGGTTCCAATCATATGATACGGACTGAAAAAACAAAAAGAATCTGGTTGGTCAGGCTCAAATTTGGTATTGCTGTCAATCACTATCATGTCTGTGATATCTCTGCTAAATCAACATGAAAATTGCACACAGATGAAGAGCAGTTAGATTCTGCTGAATTGCCACTACACTAATGTAAGAAAATTTGACTTCATTTTCTTAGTTATCAAATAAGTATTATGCAATGCAAAAATAAAATGTAACAATCTCTTGATTATACTAAGGGAAATACTGCAAAAAGAAAAGCTTCTGACTATTAAACTTCTCCAGTATCATGTTTTCCTTATACCTGATAATCGAGAAGTATGGAACATAAACACTTTTCTAAATAAAAAAGTAAAGAACAGTTGCCATGGAGACATCATGAGTTGCCTTGAGGCTTGAGGAAGCACAATTAGCCTACAGGATGGCTTTCAAAAATTTTAATTTGAACCTTTTGGAGTTTCAGCTATGTAATGATCTGCTGAAAAAATTATTTGTGCTCTCCATATTTTTTGCAGCCAATACATATTACTGTGTGTTCAAAAGTAATGATCACGGAGAGATAGCTTTCATTCTGGTATTTTAAATTGAATTTATAGAGGGGAAACCTTCAGCTTTGACTTTTTAGCACTAGATTAAAAAATAAAACTAGTTAGTCAGAAATTTCCTTTTTCCTCTTCAAAACTTTCTGATTTTACAACCATGCAAATTATTTTTTCTTTTACATAGACTGCTCCTAGGACTCAAATATTGTCTTAAAAATTGCTGCTTGCTAATTTTCAGTCTGTGAATCACAATCCTTGTTAAGAATGCAACAAAGGACAACAGAAGAATATGAGTTTTGCAAATATTTGCAATTTTCACATCTCTAAAACTCAATAAATTTGGGCTTTTTAAAATAGAGATTGGACTAGATGATTTCAAGAGGTCCTTACCATCCTCAAAGACTCTATTATTCTAAGATATGTAAGATCAATAATCGAGGTGGGATTTCTGACACCATGTCACCTGCACCCAAATTAAGTACACAAGTACACATACATATAAGAGAAAGCAAACAATAGAAAGTAGGTTTAACCTAGTGCTCACTAACAAGCCGCATTGTCAGACTAACCTTGCAAGTTTGGGATGTGCTTTTCTCAGGTCTTCTCACACCTGCAGATCTACTTGTGAACACATTTACTCCCCTGCTAAAATTCTGTGCAGCTTTAAACATTCAAACGTACTTCACCTATTCATCATCTTGTTCATGCCAATGTTAAATTCTTGTCCCTTACTCTGGCCACTTTCACACACTCTAGTGATTCTCAAAGCTCAGAATCTGGCTGGAGAGGACTATTTCAGCTGACAGTATTTCTGAGGGTGCACAAAAAGGACTGTCACCCGCAGGGCCTTCACATACGAAGGTGATGTAGAATAATAGTAGGATGAAGCTGCTATTGAGATAATAGTGATAGTTCTAGGACTGTTGAAGAGAGTTACCTTAACTTGTGTCACAAACTGAGCCAGGGTCCTAAGCACACCAGGACAATGTACACGGAGACCAATGGACCAAACTGTCAGGCATTTCATTATTTGAAATTGAGTGAGTTAGGGACAGATGATTTCTAGTTTCTGAGGCCTTGGTAGATATGACTGGGCTAAAAGGTTGTTTTGGTTGTGGGCCTGCAATGACAAGCTCTCCCTGATCACTTTCCTCACTGCTCTGCCACAGCCATCTCTTTCATAATTTACGGCTTTAGAAGAAAGGAATTTTGTAAGAACAGGACCTTTGTTCTGCATAGCATTAGAAAGGCTCAACAGGAGCAGCTTTGTAGAGCAAAAGCTGCTGCTGAGGGCCTGACACCAACACTCTTTGGCAGTCTTCTGAGTTCTGTTCATCACGTGTTTTATACATACATGCATGATTTAGACTGCCTTTGCACCTCCTTAATACTAGAGTATAAAAATATCACATTCTTGTCAGAAAGTGCTATAAAGTGTAGAATTGAGTTCAGATGTATTCCTACCTATTTTTTTTCACAAGCAGGGGAGACCATTAGCTGATTTAGACAGCAACCTAAAAAAAAAAAAAGTCTGATCAATGAAACTATCCTGAAAAACATGTTAGGTAGAAAATAAATGTATAACGGTCAAAGCATTAAGTAATTACGAAAGCAGCAATATACTGAAAAAATAACTGAAAGATAAAGATGTTACATATTAACAAAAGTCAAAGCAAAGTGTAGAAAGCCCAATAGACTTAAAAGTCCTGCTCTTTGATTTTATTAAGCACTATATTCATTTAGAGCACCTTGTAAATAACCTTCTTTAGGACAGATTTTCTCATTTTTACAGAAAAACATTAAAAAAGTACACATTTAAAGTAATTGAACAATTGTATTCATTTAAACATAGTCATTATCTTAGACTACCTCTGCATTTTTGTTATAGGAAAGCAAGCAGGTGCAGAACAAGCACTAAGATCTTCGCTGGCTCTCACGTGATTTTAAATGCCATTTTTCAATATGGCAGCTATGTCTCTACTGTCACCATGCCAGGGTTCTCTGCATGCTGATTTCAGCCTGCTAGAGGTGATGTCTACGAACTTAGCACTTGCTGAATGTGCAGCATCAAACAGCAGGTGTTCATATTCAGACATAAAACATGGCAAGATCGTATTCTCCCACAAATGTCATTGGTAGTGAAAAGTAAGGCATCAAAAACGACCACCATAAACGGATTTGAATTAAGACATTTATTGCTCTTATTTAAACTCTCAGTGAAAAAAAAAAAACAACGCCACAGGTTTTTTTATTGGCTATTATCCCAGTTCAGCTCTCATTAGACAAGAGCAATCAATGACTTGTGGAGAAGAGTATACTTCCAGCAGATAAACACTGTTTCTGATTTGACAGTAGTCTCTTCATGATTATACAGATTGAAGTTGAATTCTGTAGCCTTCAGGATATCTATGCATCTTCCCTTTGTTAAGGGGTGCATGGAAGTAATTCTAATAACTTTTTAACCTACATCTCTCTGTTGAGGTACGGATCTAATGACGCATTATTATTAGCAAGGTCTTTTGGAAAGACTATATGCTTCCAAACAGAAACCTCAAGAGATTAATCACTCTGTCTAAAAGCTGTTATGTGCTTTTAACACTTCAGATAAAATGAGCTATTCCTGACTGTTAGATCTACCTAAAATCTTTGTATTTCTAATAATTTACACCTTCCTTTAATCATCTGAACCTATTTCTCAAAGGAAGCCAATTAGCTTCAATACATCTTTGTATATCATTTAATATAAATAAAAGAAGCACGTATTTCTTGGTAGGTTTTCAGTGTAATGGCACCTCCATCTCATTTTCAGCCTTCTTTTCTTTAAAACAAGCTGGTAGGTCATATTGGAGACGATAATGCTCTGATCTGAAGATGCAAAGAACCTGCCTGCAGAAAGAATTCTCATTAGGAGAAATAGAGATAAATTTTCAGTTTGTGCATTGGAATAATGTCATGTTACAAAGTATTTTTAGATCCTCTGCAGGAAAACAATATTAATTCTCCAAAGTCTGCATTCTAAATATTCTTATTATTATTATTAGCAGAAGCCAAAGGAAGTTTTCATAAATTAGCAAGTAAGGAATGAACAGCTCAGGAATCCAGAAGAATAAATGTTTGTGAAATATTCAGTGAAGAGTAAAAATATACCACATTATACCTCGATTACTACTAGATTCTTCCCTATCCGTATTACACATATGCAGGATATTACAGATGACACTGCATTCGGTTAAGCAGTAGTAATTAACAGTAACTCCCACTGGAGAGGAGTTTTAACCCTGTTTCTGTCTGTCTAACCCCCACTGATGTAAGGTACGTTCAGGGAAGACCTCCCAAGATAAATTATATTGAACATTTTAAATACACTTTTTAATCTAGTTGCCTTCCAATACCTGAAGGGAACCTACAGGAAGGCTGGGGAAGGACTTTTCACAAGAGTGTCCAGCGATAGGACAAAGGGAAATGGGTTTAAGTTGAAGGAGAATAGATTTAGACTGGATCTTAGGAAGAAGTTCTTCAGTACGAGGGCAGCAAGACTTTGGAATAAATTGCTCAGAGATGTTGTGGCTGCCCCCTCCCTGGAGGTGTTCAAGGCCATGTTGGATGGAGCCTTGAGTAGCCTGATCTAGTTGAGACTCGTCCCTGCCCATGACAGGGAGGTTGGACTACATGATCTCTAAGGTCCCTTCCAGCCTAGGCCAGTCTATGATTCTATGATCTCTTAGCTGTTGGACAGGAGAAACATCTTCCTTATTAGTCTATCAAACTGATGTTTTTTCTCTACAACGGTTCGTCAAACATTTTGAAAAAGAAAACACTGAAATGGTTCTACAAGGATATTTCATGAGGCTGAACCTGGAAAGATCAGATCTTTGTTCTGTTGATTGTTTTCCCTCCTACACCCACAACCATTCCAACATTGTGCTAGTTTTGGCTGGCATAGAATTAATGTTTTTCGTAAGCTAGCACACTCCTGTAACATATGAAAGCATATCAACTTCTCTTACATTTATATTAAATTTATTTTATAGTCTTTAGAAAAATCAACAAAGAAAGGCATAACAAAGGGAGAGTGAAATATCATGGAAAATATTAGAACTTTTGTTAATATTGAACAGAGTCAGAAGTATAATTTTAACAGGTGATTCAGTCATATCTAAGAAACAGATTTTCCTCTTTCCTGTCAATGTTTTTCTTCAGGATGCGCTTCACAGCTTAAAGAAACATTCTGTGACTCTCTACTAAAATTTCATATATGCACGATACCTGGACTCTTTCCGAGACAGATTATTTGCTATACTTAAACCACAGAACACTTGAATTCTGGAATACGACAATCCATAAATTCTACTTCATTGTTTCATGCAATTTTTAAAGAGTATAATTAAAATTCTTTTACACATTTACAATTTATTATCATTTCAATATGTTTTTCATAAAACACAGAACTGTATAACTGATAGTCTTAGAATGTGAACTAAAAGCTAATTTCAAATCCTTTTTAAGATGTATTAGGCAGTTATCACACTTAGTCATCAATGATACCAGCAGTGATGAAGAGTGTCAGATAATTTAAAAGTACATTTACAGCATTCTCATTGTATTTTCATGTGTCTTACTCTATTAAAGCATTGATCCCAAAATTACATATGTGAAATTTTGAAAAGTGAGTCCAAACAGAAAATAATGAGCAAAAAGAACACAGCTCTTCCATATTCACCACATTGTGCATCTGCCCGTCACAAATCTGAAAATGGTGTTTGAAAGCATAAACAATGGATATGTACTGGTTCTTTGGTTTTATTTATTTTTACATTTTCAGACAAGTGAAACCTGAGAAAAGATTTTAGAGCATAATAAACTGTAATTTTAAGTGACGGTTTATAGAATTAGAAATAAAATTATGTTTTCTCCCAAAGGATACGAGTTGTTTAAGTGTCATCAATAAAAGTTTAAAAAACAGAGAAAGCTCCTGAACTAGGGTACCAGCTATGTCACTATTCTAATATGGCTAATAATGACAATCAGGTAAGTACAAAAAAACCCCTCACCAACTGAATCTTTAAAATCAGATTATTAATTAGATGACAATGTAAGTAAAGGTAACGGACCTGATCTTAAATCATGCAAAGCTGATTGCTAGACTTGGTGACAGTTTATCTAAAAGATGAGAGGCTTGCTCAAAAAATTGCTCCATAACATGTAGATGGGGAACTCCGTAAATTAATTCTCCATCAGTAGCCTCCTCAAAAAATTATGCCTCTGTATTTCTGCTGAAGTCAAGTTTGCTGATGATTCACGACAACGCTCCCTGGAAGAAACATGGGAATTTGCATGCTCTGTGGGAATTTATCACATGAGTGAGAAAATCCTGTTCTGAAAGCTTTAATCCTTTCCCTTGAATGACAGTCATACTTCTAAGCTATCATCTGGAAAATAGCTTACTGGTATTCACACTTCTCTTCAGGTTTGTCATAACAGACTGCCAGCTGAGAAGGGCTTGCATATCCCTCTTCTGAATGCTTCTTGACATACTTACTGTCTCTTCATCTAACAATGCTTTTGCAACAGATTTCATTGACCTCAGGTTCAAATTCCATCCCAGGGTATTTTCCAAAGAAAACATACACCATCATATAGCTAGTTACCTTCAAAGGAGCCCATCAGTTTTTGACAGAGATTCCAGTGCTTTGTCATGCTAAAATGACTTTCTTCTGTGAGAACTAAAGAGCTGCCCAATGAATAAACTTACAGAAACGTTTAGAAACAATTGTGACTGTGCTCAAAGAACTGACAAGGTCTCCTGTGAAAGTGCTGTGACCATCTCCAGCCTCCCATTTCTGGCAGGGCACGTTTCATGACAGTCATTTCTTGCCCTTCTATTATAATGAGAATTTAAGAGTAGGGTAAAGTAATTGGAGCTGGGAACACAGCAAACACTGACCAGAGATTGTGGTAAAGGATATCTCTAATTCTACCTCATGTTAACCAAGGGCTGCTGGCTATGACAACATAGTTTTTAGTGTTAAAAAAAGGTCTTGGGTTCTACTTAGAACGTATAACACAGATAATCTCAAAGACTACTTCTTTTTCTTCCAGATGCAATTTAAGCTGTCTCAAGCTTTGCCATAGATTAAGTACTTATATATGTGATTAGACCTTTAAATCTCCGCACACATTTCTTTGTCCTTAATACTCTTCTTGCAAGTTATACTGCTATTCTCTCAGTGTGATTGTGCAATGTTCTTGAGATGTGTGCCCCAAAGGGTAATTTCGCCCCATCTACCCTTTTCGCAATGCTATAATAAAAAGTTTTAGCAATTTAATCAGATCCATGCCATTTAAAAGGACAGGAATACTATGCCTCTCCTATACTGATCTATTTTATACTATAATCCCTGCCAATATTTAGAAGTCTTTCCTAGGCTAATGGAATGTGAAAGAAAAAAAAAACAAAGTTATCTGTGAGAAAATATTAACTTTATTACTCTTCTATATATTAATTTATCTTTCAAACAACAGATCATGAAGAATTTATCTTGGAACTGTATATGTCTATACAGGGAGATTCTCCCCCCTTTCCAGAGTTGTCCTTCAACCTCATTTCAAAGAATAAGGAGTCTAATGAGACTGTCAAGCTACACTTTGCCTCTTTTTTTTTTTTTGAAAGTAGACAACAGGCAAAGGAATAGCAAACAATGCTATCTGCATCCTGAAAACTATAGGCAAATTGAGCATAGCCCGAACAAAACAAAACAAAAAACAACTCCCTCAAAAAATGTGAAGCTAATCAGTATCCCTGGGTGTTGTCTTCTGTTTTGAATTGTTCGGTTCAAACCCATCCATGAAATATCTGATTCTCTCTCCTGAAAATGGATTTCCTCGCTCAGTTAAATATTGAGGTAAAGTAATCCATTTTTTCTTAAATCAAAGATGATTTTTAAAATTTCATACATATAATATATTCCTCAAATACCTCTTGTATGCCAAAGAATGCGAACAAGATGTTGAGAGTAATGAAATGGCCTAAAGGAACCAGGCAAAGGATGCATGAGAAGTGTATCACTTCCCTCAGAAGTGTTGCAAAATTTATTAATATCTACAGCTCTATCACAGAGCAAAATTATTTCCCACAGTGATTTTTTTTCCCTGTCAGGAGTTACCAATTGCATTTTAAGTGCCTCATGTAATGGATCTTCCATCACTTTTCATGAGAAGTTGCTCCGCAGTCTAACAGCTGAAAATCCAGAAAACACATCCAAGATCAGAATGCTCTTTACTTGGTGCCTTTTTGTATAACCTGGTAATTATCCCTTTTCTAAAGTTTAATCCTCAAATGAACTTATCTGACCTCAGTCCCGTTAGAGGGCTGAAAGAAGCCTTAAAACGATGACAGGAGATGACAGGAAACAGATCTCTTTTCACAGAGAAATACTGTATGAATTATTAATCTGACCCAGAAAAGATCATAATCAAAGACTAGCAGGGGCCCCTTGAGCTCTGTTAGTGCATAATTCTACCCTCTGAATCTTGAAAGCTGAGGGAACTGATACATGAAGGAGCAGAGCAATAAAGCGTACATCACTGATGGGAGTTTTAAAGGACTACTTGCAGCATCTACTACAGTGTTACTTATATATAAGGATGTATTTTCAACTGTTCCTCTATTACCATTTCTTTTAAAACACAGAGCGAGATACTTATAATCGCTTAAAAATACTATTGAACAATTAGATAATTTTGAAGAGTTTGTGTAGACAAAAAAAGTGTACCAGCAGAAATAAAAATGTATTTCTTGACTATGGAACCATTTCTTAACAATAAATAAAACAGTTATGATCGCATGCAAGAAAGACATCAAGAGTATCTTAGCTTTATTCAGTGCTGAATACCATTAACACTGTAGACAGCCTCAGACATGGAAACTGCTGAGTCATGGCTTTGAGTGCATGAAAAACTGAAGAAAAGATGAAAGTTTTTGGTGAGTATCTAAATCATCCCTATGTTACATATGGTTTTGCTCAGAAACATATCCGAGGGTGTAACTAGAAAATCGCTGTTACGGTAGTTTCTGAGCACTTTCACAACACTTTATGGTTTTTATTTCTAAGGAAGAAAAGACTGCAAGTACCTAACTGTCTTCTTGAAAGCAGTCTTCCCACAGTAATTCAGACCTGCAGTATTAAAATCCTGCAGCACACTTTTGAGTATGGATCTCCTTGTCCTAATCATTTTTTTTCATTTATGGTACCAAAACCCCTTAGAAGACAGGATATACGTGAACAGATGTGGATTGTTATTGGTTTTTGGCTCTTTTTAGTTGACTTTCTGCAGGCAGTTATCAATGTTTTTGTTGTTTGAATTGCTAAGGAATGCTTTACACAAACACAAGGACTGATCCTGCAAGATGCTGACTTGTGGTCCTCATCCCACCCATCACAAAAGTGCAAACAGAACTGCACACAGTCTGGTGAAGCTAAGCACATGGGTTTCAAAGTGTTTTGCTCAGCTGACACAAAAATGTTTAGCACCTTAAAAGATTCAGCCCCTACATTTAAAATCTCTGTATGGCTATTTATGATGCAGAAGTCTCTGTCTGATAAGAAGAGAAAACTAACCGAGACAGACACTGGCCTGCACATCCCTGGCACACAGTTCCTTTTGTGCAGCTACCTTTCCCAGGCCTTGCATGGTCTCTCCCTCTGACAGCCACTGCTGTCAGAGGGAGATCTCTTTTTAAATGCTACAAATTGCTTCTGGAGTACCAGTCCCAGATACTGAATTCAAAAATATAGAGCTTCTGAAAGTGCTCTCAACCATACTATGAGATTTTTTTTTTCCCAAGATCTTTCTGACATAAAAGGAATTAATTTTTAAAGGAGTCTGCAGCAGATTATGTATACACAAAGACAGCAACAAATGAAAATTAAACAATCGGAGGAATATTACTTGCACAGTTTTTGGAAATTTTCACTTCCAGCACATTTAGACAGGGGCAATAAACACCAACCCAAAAAATTCTGGTGTTGATTTCAATAGGTTCAACAGTAGTTGTACAGGTGAATGTCTCAGCATCTTTATAGCCTCCAAAATAGTCAGAAACCATAAGAATTCCAGCAATTACAGAAACTATTCTTTGAATTTGCTATCAAAATCACCTGGGCACTTACGTCTGAAATCTCATCTACTATAAATTCCTGCT
>NW_009694963.1:84222-89182 GCF_000703405.1 Apaloderma vittatum
TACAAGAAATATTTGGGGCAAGGTGGAGGAATTCACTATGTTGGCTTCATAATCTAACTGTAAACACTGTTAGAACCCACTTTATTATTTCAGCTATTAAACAATGTTACTTTACCCAGATCCACAAACCTTTACTTGTCACAAAACTCAGGGTCACTTCAGCTACTCCTGCAACTCTGCTGGAGTTCAGACCATCTCTGCAAGAGGTTTGCAACCACAGCCACAGCTGCCTTGAGCCTCTGGCATGTGTTGAACAAGAATCTCAATATTCTCTGAAGCTGCACAGGTTCAAACTCCCAGGAGGCTTTCCATCATGCCCTACCTCATCAAGGGTGTCAACTTCCATCTGATCTCAAGAATTCCTCTCCACTAGTTGTTAGCTTTTCTGCAAAATAGTCAGAAACCACACTGAACCCCAGCCCTTGTTTCCTACACCCAATTCCAAATGCAATTTGCCTTAGCTTTGTCCAGACGGACATCTGCAGAAGCATAGCTGTGCCTCAGCTTTTTCACCTAGTCTTTCAGAGAAAAGGCTTACATCCCCTTACCATCAGCTTTTAGATTAATCTAACTGGTTTTAGGAGCAGCTCTTCTAATAGCAAGCTGCTACCAGTATCTTCTAGAGCATCTAAGAAATCCAGCTTGCCTGAACAATGCCATAATTACCCCTTTTTCTTCAACACACAGACACATGCAGAGGCAAAACCACTGTTCACTTTCCTTCAGTCATTCACTAAACCAGCCTTATCAGTTTTTAAGTGTCTGCAACAGCACACCTGCTCTTGCATTCATTTCCCCAGAAGACCCCATATGGCCATAACAGTTGTCAGCTATGCCAGCCTCCTCACTGCATAGGCTCCTGCCTAACCACTGTGAAGTTTACAGTGACTGACATAAAATTTGCCAACTTACACCTTTTTCTTGTGAGATGACACATGGAGCATCACAAAGCTGTGCAGTTAGAGATGCAGGTGAATGTTGGGTAAGTCAGCTGGAAAAGTGGTTTTGAGGGAAAAAGCTCATGGGAAGAAGTTCGTTTCTTAGTTTTTGCTCTTAATTGCCACGTTCTTTAGTCTTCTCCTTATCTCACCAGACCAGAGATAACAGCACAGTTGTGCAGGGAAAAATAATCAGTTAACAGTTCTGAAAATGCTGAGATCATCACCCAGAATTGCAGAATATTACACTGTGATGTATCAATTTTCAGCAAAAATCATTGCCAAGAACATATTTACAAGTGAACTAGTCATCATCAAGATATAAAGAATGAGGAAAATAGTTGTGACCACTGAAGAAATAAATTAGTGACCTGCACATTTCTAATAGATCTTCAGTGAACAAATTCAGCCAGAATAAAAAAGTAAATAAACACTAAATTATCGATAGTTTCTAAAATTTATCTGATTATATAAGTTTTATTACTTTCTGGTGATGAATTTTTAAATGGAAAATATTTTCTCACATCCCTGCCACAAATGCAGCTATTTTTTTGTGCCCAGAGGCAAGCTGTCTCCATGGATGTATACAGGCAGAGACTAACTCACACAGACATATGCTCATTGGTTTTTCACAAAACCTTTTAATTTCAGCCTTTTTCCTTTGTTTCTCTCAGTGAAAGTAAAATGCAGCCTCTAATCATTTCCATTTTTCTGTTTATTGCAAAATTGAACTTTAATGCATTCTCCCCAATCATTTCATAGTACCAACTTTGGCATTAAATCGAGTTGAATTAAACTCTTGAATATACCTCTGTGCAGTTGTATTAGGTATTTTTACCCTTGTTTTCGAACACTTTTTCTCATTGTGTAATGTGACTAAATAGTGTCAACCTACAACTCCTGTGTTTTCTTAAAAATATGAAAACACGGTGGATACTCAGAAACATTTTTTTTACGATAACTGGGAAATGCAATGTGAAGCATGGTAATCAAATGCAAAATTAAATAAAAATATTATTTGTTTATCAGTATATAAGGGACTGCAGTACTGGTAAGACACAATGAGTGAAATATACTGAAAACTTTAGCATTTAAATTTTTTTTCTTTTGCAGCAAATGCTTTTTCTGCACTTGATGATGATTCTACCTTTTTATAAAGTTTTTTTTTCATTTCCCTGTTCAAGTCCCTTTTATTTAACACTACAGAAAGAATTTTCTGCTTGGTTTTCATCAGCCTGAGGGATTTCTGAAGATCATAACTACTGAGATAATTAATCGGACAATACTATATACGAACTAGGCACTATTTACGAACTAGGCACGAACACTGAACTGTTCCACTGCTGAAGCACAACAATTAGCAGGAATCTGAAGCAGTGTGACAGATTTCTATTGCACTTCGTAGCCTGACTGAGTAGTGCTTCAATGAAGATTGCTTCTTAGACAAACAACACTGTAAAACTGTGTTTGCCCTCTGTAAAACTGAATAATTGCATTTCAAAAGCCGCACACGGGGACAGCAGCACCCAGCCACTGTTCCTATACATAATTGTGCTAAAGACTACAGTGACACACACCTGACAGCTTAGGTTGTATGTCTGTTACCTGTTCTCTCTCAAGCAGCCATGTACCTGTGTATTTTCTAATTTATGAAAAAATAATCCTATTGTTTTCCTTCAAAACTCTCACTGAAACTTTCTTTTACTGCAATATCCAGAACAGCATGGCTAAGCTTTGGTCTCTTTTGACCAGTGCTTATCAAAATATTCAGAACCATTCTATCACGACTTTGTGCCTCCTGCACGTTTCCCTCATTAACGTTTTGTCTATTTTGTCCTTAAAAGCTCCTCAAAAGCAAGGGCTATAATATTGTACCACTTATAGAGTACCATATACATCAGTTCATGACTGCAGTTGAAAAATACTGATGAAGGAAAGAGAATTCTTTAAAAAGCAGTAACATCACAACTAGCTAGGTTTTTAATTTGCCAGAATTTAACCATAAGAGTACTGCACACATTTTCTGTAAGCTTTCAGTTTGTAACTAGGGAAACCAAGCTGGACTAGAGCGTGGACAGAGGACTGATTTATTGTAGGTTCTCATTTAATTGAAGTAATGGACTGTGAGGGAAAATAGAACACTGAATTTCTTTCACTGCTGTGGTCTAAAAGCATGTACATTATCTCTTACAAATGGTGAACTGATATGTTGTAATTTAATCAAGTATCTCAGTCCTTAATTTTGATGTTGCAGAGAAAATTTTAAGATTACAGGGAGAAAATTGAGGGGAGATGAATACATTTTCCATTACATCTTTTTTCTTGCCATCCACTCCGGCTGTATATTATGAGATGGCCAGGAAGTACATTTTTCAAGCATGATGCACATGTCTGTTGGATTAGCAGAGTACAGCATGTTCCCACTGGAAAATACATTCTCTCAGTCACCTGTACAACGACAGGAGACCACCAGCTAGGCTACTGAACACTGTATCAAGGTACAGAGCATCAAGCATTCAAACTGAATGCATTTGGGAGGAACCACAATGAAGATTCTAGCACAATGGCAAATACTCAAGAACTTCACTTTAATTTACAGAACTGTAAAAGTTTAGAAGTTTATCAGAACTAAAACTAAACATCAACTGCTGGAAAGGATGGGGCTGAGAACTGTTAAAATTTTGCCTGGTACCAGAAAAGGGCAAATCCTATCACAGTTTAGCAAATGTTAGTTGACTGGAAAAACTTAATAACAAAACAGAGGGTTTTGTCTAATTAAAGAATAGCTTTTGAGTTAAAAGAAAAAATAGATTTTTTTTCCTAGATCTTTGAAAAAATGCACTTTTGGTCAGGCTGGCAATACTGCATGGAACAAACACTCTCAAGGGACTTCATAAATTCTCTTTCCAAACTGATATTGCCCGTGGGAATGCAAGGCACATGGAAATAAATATACTGGAAAAATAATCTCAAAATTTGCATATCCTAAACATTCATATCTTGCTTTACTTTTTTACATGATAACTTTTTATTTCTGTCTTCAATATAATATTTGGTAATATAAAACCATAAAAAAAAAATATTCCCTAATATGAAGTTCCCTTGCCTATATATTTCCTCCTTGTAATACGCAGTAGCAATACCAGAAACAGGTAATTATTGTTTTGAGTAGGGAATTAGCATCAGGAACAAAGAAATTCTGAATGAGCAAAGTACTGACTTTGCAAATGATTTGGAAGACAGGCTCCTTTCAAGTCAGCGTCCCTCCTGGTGCAAACCAGTGTCCTTTACTCTGTGCGCTGTTCTGTTAATGGGGCATTCAGAACTTCTGGAAGGGTGATGGTGGACAATTTTACTGAAACTTATGATTACAAAGTAGCACAATCTTAAGACGATCTCCCCAGATTACCTTTATTAACCCTGGCTGATCATTCAATTTGTTACCTCCTACAGAAGTCATTGGGCTTGAATGCAGACCCAATTTTAAGCAAATATTGATGCCAGTGATTTTATTACCAGCAGGAGCAAAAATATTGATTTGCATAAGTAGTTTAATAATGTTGAAAACTCCTGATCTTATTCTGGAGTTTTGAAGAAAATTAAGTGTGAACACTGGAGCTATTGAGCAGAGTTAATTCCCAAGAGCTTCATGGAAGCCTCAGACTCTTAAGTTATTCTGACAGTCAACATTCAGACCAGGGTGAACTCAGAAGTCGTGGCAGCCATCATGAAATAAATCACAAGCACAAATATAGTGTGAACAGTCCAAAAGTACAAAGATGAGGCTACAGTGTTTACAAAGTCCACACAGTCCTGACCTGGAGAAACCAGAATAGCACTGTTCATCTGTAGCTTACAAAAAAGACTGAATAACTAGAAGAGTGTTGCAGAGCATATTTGAAGCAATAACCTGAAAGAGAATAGCCAATATGGATTTCAAAGGGAAGATTTTTATCCACAAAGATGGTTATAAAAGGTTATGGAGCTGATTATGGCAGCTCATTCAAACTGTTTGATATTCA
>NW_009694963.1:89197-126321 GCF_000703405.1 Apaloderma vittatum
CCTGCTGAAAACCATAGAAAAAATAAATTTGGGTCACATAGAAGGAAATATCCTATGGTGAGCACTAATTGCATTCATCTTTTATTTATATATGGAAACCTCATAAAACATTCCCTACCCCAGTGTCATCCAAATACTTTCCAGACTGAGCTATATTTAGGACTCTGCTCCACTCCCTGGAGATGGAGGTTCTGCCACACTCTAGGATCTGGCTCACTAAGAATCCTAAAATTCTAAGAGCAAAGGGGTTTGTTGTTCTTTGTTATAAAAATTTAACTTAGTAGAGTTTCACCTTACCTTATCCATCTGTCAACTCTTGCCTCACAGAGAGAATTATTCTTGGGACAGAGACAGACTTTTTATTCTGACTTCAGAGAAGCAGGGTCACATTTCAGAACCTCTATATCTGCACATACTTGCGTACATGCCGATGCTGTGTTACACGTCATGAGTTAACATCAATTACCAACAAGCATCAAATCCAGTGATTGTATCCTTGTGCCCTACCTAAGCAATATTGGCATGAGTCCACTAATTTTAATGTCATTCCCCCTCCCAGAGATCTGGTTAATCAGATGCAACCTCTATTTCTCTCATGTTCTTGAGCTTTTTCACTAGTCTAGCTTCTGCTAGTTCCCTGCAATTTGTCTATTATATCATTAGACCATTAATATATTTTTGAATTTGTCATTTTACTAATGATCAATGTTACAGAAAATCATAGGAAAAAATCATTCTTTTTCATCACTCTATAAAGCTAATTACGAGTGGGAAGGACTGTTTCTTTCTTCCGTGTCTAGAGGCACTCATATATTGTAGCTATATGCAAACACATAAGTACTTAATTTGTAGAGATTATAATTACCACATGCAACTCACAATGTCTTCACTGTGCGTTCTGGATAAACTGAAATTTTGTTAGCTACAAAAGACGAAGTTAAAGAGTATGTGGATATCTCAGGAACACGTGTATCTTAGCATAGAAGCTTTGAGCAATTCTTCTTCAGCATGTTTATAATCATAATACTCTAGTGAAATAGAGAAGCTATTATTGATTTGTACAAGTCAAAAAGTTTTAAAATAAATATAATACAAATTATTTAAATCCATTAACTAAAGCTGTTTGCCCTTCTCAAGTTAATGTATTATTTCACAGATAGTTTACCTAGGAAGAGAAAATATGGGTAAAATGTGTTTTAAAATGCCTAATCCAAAGGATGAATACATTATTTAAATTGCAACAACGCAGATTTTTTCCCACATCTATTATTATACTATATGATAGAGGTGATAAAAGAAAATAAAAAGGGGATTAATAATAACATTCTTAAACATGCAAGATATTTAAACACACAAGCATCTACCTACCTAACTAGCTGGCATTTAAATCAACAGAAAAATATTGTACATTTGATACTGGCATATATTGTACTTCCTGCCTGCATATCTGTGCTTCTCTAGGTCAGTTCTTTCATACCTATATTCTTGCCACACATCTGAAAATCGAGCCCTGCAGTTAGGTGCTGAGCACACGAATCCTATCTGACTACTGTGGGAGTTGAGGGTGCTCTACACTTGGAAAGAATGTTAAGCACTAAACCTGGAAAAAACTTTTTTTTCCTAACAATTTCAAAGAAAAAGAGTTTTTATTATTCTTCTTATTAGAGTTTTTATTATTTAATTATTGTTGTGCTATGTGGACTGCATCAAGGAATTAGGTGAACCAGACATCTCTGGGTTAGAAGATTCTTAGGAAACCTGCCAGTAATTGCTTCCTGAAAGACTACTTCTTACCCAATTCTTTCACTCTGACATGTCTCATAATGGCTGGTTTATGATCCTGTTCAGCTTTCTGCATCAACTTGGATGATAACGTTACCATAATAACAAGTCTCTGTCTAATGAGATCAATTATTCAAAGGTTATTTCTTATCTTGTGACAAATCATAGGCTGTCACTACTTCCTTTTCCTCCACTAACAGAATATCAAGGGTGACTTCAAAGTTTCCTCATCTCAAGTAGTTTCTTGTAAATACTAAAGTGTGTCCTTAGAAGCAGAGGCATGGTACTCTGCTTCAGTAAAGCACCAGGGAACAAAGGGGACTCTGCTAGCCTCAGTGAAAGGGTCCACATAGTCTCAGTTGCTTCATTCTAAGTCACATAAACACTGGAAAAAGCGAAAATTTGACTAGATATCATCATGATAAAGAGCCAAATGACAGAACAAACAGATTAAACCAAGTAAAATAACTTACAACACTGTCAACACTAGATATCAAAGAGATCTCCCGTAACAAAGTACATGCTTTTCCCAGTCAAAGCTGTGATGTGTTTCCTGGTCTAATATTCAGTCGTGACGAATACAGAAATTTGTGAAGGGTGATGAGAGGTCAAAATATAATTGTATACCAGTGAAAGCCAGTGTCCAAAGTGAGAATATATTGTAAATTCCTTGCTTTTATACTGACTCATGTCTCTTGCAGCATGCTTCCTTCTACTGGAAACGGAGCACATCTGACATAGGGTACAACGCTCGTGTCTAAGGACAAAGGAAGACATTCAAGACCTATTAGCTGGCTTGCCAGATATGTCAATATACCAGTAGTGATCTAACTGATGTGGTTGTGCCTGAGAGAAGGACTCTTTTAGAGAAAATGTGGGCTTCGGGCTGTTCATATTTCAATTTCCTAGCCCTCTCTGAACTAACATGCTTGTCTTTGCATGCACAACACAGCACGTGAGGACCAACTTCTGTGTCAGTTATGGCACTAAATACTTCAACTGCAGCAAAGCTGAGAGGGGACATGAAGTAACACGGGAAAAATAATAATTTGTGTAAATGATGTCATCACAGAAAATGAAAGCAAAGCAACTTTACAAAGCAACTTTTTCATTTATACTGAAATAAAGGCTCTGAAAAGAGAGATCCAAAAGTATCTGAAGAAAGGTGGAAAAGGCTTACTGAATGAGGATTAATAAATAGTTGAGTCATTTTGGTGTAGTTGTCTCATTCTTTATACATAAACCAGAACTTTTTGATGTTCACGCTGGAATTCACAAAAAGCTTTTATTCTGAACAATTTCACCACCAGAGCTACTTATTATCCAACCATGCATTTCTTCAGGCTTTTCTGAAGTCACACTTCCCTCCACATTTCTACAAGAGCAACAAGATATTTGTGTACATATATATCTATTTTTTTCACTTTTTTGTTCTTTTCTGAAGAAAAAAAAGTGCTGATGTTGTTGAGGTTTTTTTTTCCTGAAAGATCTCAGGAGAAAAAGAAGGTGCTGTAATATAACAGCTATAATATAACAGCTACATTTTTTTTTTCCCAAATGGTGATGTTTGGTCCATAATAAAATAACAATGGAATCAAGATAAAGTTTGTGGGAAGAGGTAATATCTTTTATTAGAATGATTAACACAGTTAAAAAGACAGACTGCCAAAGATGGGTGAGCATTGCATGATAGTCCGTTTATTTTTTTCCATATGTATCAGCTACCTTTCCTTGCAAGATTTCCATTTCAATTAATGGTTTCATTACCTGATATTATTTAATTAGTTTGGCATCTGCCTGTTCTATCCATTGCCAGTGAACCCTCTGAAGGCAGCAAGGAAAGACTTTGGCCCATGGAGCAACCGTTTAAATAAATCTGTCTTTTTTGTTTCTATGGAAACATACATCTTGCAGCTTTCCCAAACTAATCGCCAAGTCATGATCTTTTATTTTGGTATCTTCCCCTTAACATCATAAGATATTTATTCTAGTGACAATCTTTTTTTTGGAGAAACTATGCTACAACCATTCCTTGCAGTTTAGTTCTGACTGGTAGTTGCTTAACCTTGACTGTTTGCAGATGTCTTTTTGGTTGACAGCCACAGTTCATCACATAAAACACACACAGTACAGTTCCTGACCTCTTATCTGACTCAGTCTGTCAAAACCCAATCCATTTGCCACTTTACTGGTCAACGATCTCCTATGACATTGAAACTTTTTACTTCTTAAGTTTTAGTAACTGTAGGCTCTCAGTGTTCTAGATCCTCTTGGTTACTGAACTTTTTCTCTACATAGGGATATTCTCTGGAAAGAATTCCAGACAATGCCAATCAAACAGGCCAGTTTCTGGAAGTCACTTGGTATACCAACCAAAATGTGCTCCAGTAACCAAGGAAACAAGTACACTTATTTGTTTATTAATTGTTCATCTGAAAATTTACAATATTTAACTAATTTTTCTGACTGCCCTTCAGACAACATACAGAGGAAAAGGAGTTTTAAATCGAGCTGGTTTGAAAAGATTTAAAATAAAACATAACTAATGCAACTGTCCTTTAGCCCCATAGAGGCTTCAAAGAGTCTGCCTGTGCTCATCATGTGAAAACATGCAGTGTCCTGCATTGCTGATGCTGAAATTTCCAAGTAGCTACTGCCATGAGTCACTTTGAACTATCAGTACATTTGGGGAAGTTCCCGCAGGCTCTCTAGCAGCCATGATCACTTTTCCCCTGCCAGAAGATGCAGCAGTGGATACACACCTCCCTTCTTTTGAACTTAATATCCTTACAATAGAGCAAGGTGGGAATAGACTCTCATCATACAAGCCCTCTGTTCCTACTGTCAAGCAGCAGAGGAATTTGAGACAGGCTTGTTCTCCAAGGCAGTAATCTTTGTTAGTTAGTGCTCTACTGCTGTCTGATTTCTACCTTTTTCAGAATGTTCTGCAGTTTAAAAATTCTGTTAGTGCCACAGGAACATTTCCTTCATCTGAAAGTGTACAACGTCCACAAGAAAGGGCCTTCAGCCTACAGATCCAAGAAGCTGTTGCATTAAACGTTAAAAATAATGAGCATCATCATTGATATAGGTCTTCCTAACAGTATTTTCTTTCCGTATTCTCCCAAAATGAATAATTAAAACACTCAACTTGCTTAACCTTCAAAATTCAAAGCACTTTTCTTCTATTTCAGCAGAGAAAGAGATGGCTTCCTTGTCTCACACAACTGCAGCTTATTACAAGGGCCTTTATGACTAAAAAAATCTTGATTTCACCATGACTTTCTAACACATAATCCATCACATCAGCAGTGGACAGGAGTGCAAAATGGGTGTCTTGAATAGTTTAGACATCCTCTGCAATACTCACAGTTCCTTTCTCTGAAGTATATCAGAGAGTGTTTCAGAGATCCTTGAACAAAATCTTCCAATATGGTTTGATTAATCAGTGTAGTCAGAACCCTCTTACAAGACTAGTACTATATCTTAATTGCCTAATGTTTCTTTTGCCTTGGGAAATTTGATTAATGGTCTTCAAATAAACATCTAGCCATACACAGAAGCAATCACTCACTCCTCTAAAAGAGTAAACAGATCATAAAGGCACTCGGATTGGTGCAGATACATGTACCACTCTCTCGCTGCTGCTCTCTCTGTTGTTCCAGCACAGAGTATCCATTTCAGGTGATTTTCAGCCAAATATCTTTCTGTGCTTGATGCACAAGCACAGGTTCTTGGTTTCATACATAAATTAGTGCGACTCCCAACTTGCATTGGATAAAACATTCATAGATCCAATTTCATATAGAACGCCTTTTCAGAGCCTGTACCAACTACTCCTTCAACCAACTACAAGAAACAAACAAAACCCCATATTCTTCAAGCTTGACTGATCCTAGACTTCTCTCTAGGATTTTCTCTACCTACCATCCTGATTTATTTTTTTGATTCACCATTTTCTGCACCATTACATGCAGTCCAGGATGACTTGGATGAGCCTCTATGGCCACACAGAGGTCTTCTACTCAATCATCTGTTAGTGTATACACATGCCTGCTTGCACAGGTGTACTTGTGAGTCAGCCCATTTTATAGTTTCCTCTAAAAAAGAGCCATTTCTATTTGGTGCATGCCCAAGGTAAGTAGTAGGTTACTCAGCTCAGCTAGAAAATCACACCGAAAATTCCTCCACAGTATTCCACAGGATCTGACAGAACAGTGCTGAGGGTGCTCATTGCAAATATCCAGAAAGGAATACTACAGCTTACAAAGAGAAAGTCTTGCTCAAAAGCAGCTTCCATCACTGTACTGCAGCTCTTAATTCCTGTAATCTTGAAGCACTTCAAGACGACCACTTAAGTGCTCATTCTCTTTGCCAAGCAAGTATACCACTAGAAACCTAAGTATATAAAATTATAAAATTTTGTTTTATTATTTGAACTCTGGCATCTTAGACAAAGTGTCTTAAATTAGTAATTTTAAAATGGGATTTGGGCACTAACTTCCAAGTTAGAAACCAAAGTGATCTGTGTCCTCAGAGATTTTTAATAAACATCTATCTGTCACTAGAACTTTCTCCTAACACTTGGATGCTCATGAAAAAATAAAAGCATTTTCAAATTCAGAGAAAAAATAATTAAAACTAAGATAAAATTTCTTCCCCTGTAGGTGTTACTGCATATTGTTCTCAAGTAATGCTCATAAAATATTTTGAGATCCCTGGCTATAAATAGACACGTGGTGCACTTATGTGCAATCTGTTGTGGTTATTGAATACCATGTGAAAATATGAGAAAATAACATGATCTGATAACAACTACTTTTAACCACATTGTTATGCATTCACCTTCTGAAGAAATGGGTTATATTTGCATATATCACAGTGAAAAGAGTAGGAACCAAAGATCAGTACTCCACTTAACAGTATCAATACAGTCGTATTTTTTTCCAGGCCAGACACTGAAAAGAAGTATTATCCACTTAGTGAGTGGTTACGTATTCCCCCCTGGTAAAAATCTTTAATGATTTATAGCAATGCACTTCTAAAATATTTTTTTAGACAGGTTTGTGGGAGCTATTCTGGGTACAGGAAGGCACCTTCATCTTTTGACACTGCAAATCTGAAAATGTAGTCAACAAATGATAAAGTCATATTTTGGAATCAAGACAAAATGAAGAGTAAAGGGTACTGCCTAAAGTAATGGCTGTTCAGCTATTTAGAGTGCTTTCAACTGACAGTATCCATTTTTTATCCTTCTGACTTCAAGAAGCCAAATGACAAAATACCCATTTGAGGTTGTTGTTGACCAATCATGTCTGAAGTACTCAGGACAGAAAATTCCAGTGCTTATTTTTCCCCAGATTAGTCTGGAGAACATCTGAGAGGTCAAAGATCATCAAGGTCTATCCCATGATGGATATTCTACTCTGATTTGTCTATGGCATTCCTTGAATAAAGAAAGAAAAGAGAAAATAGATTGGAGATTTGTGGTGAAACTGTAAAAAGCAAGGGAAGAAAGTGGCTATTACTCCTGGCTCAACAGAACATTCATTCAATAATCTAAATTCATATGTGGAACCACTTTGATAGAGCAGGCTGCTCCAAATGGCAGCCAAAAGAGCCCATAGGGCAGCCCAACTTGTCTCATCAACTCTGTCTCAAAGGGGGCGAGGTAGCAGACGAGGCTGAACAGAAGAACGTGGAGTCACAGGCCCTGAACAAGCACTCAGACCCAGAAGGACATGGTACAGCTCATGCCTAGAGCCCAGAACAAGGTCCAATTCTACAACTGGAAAACATAGGCCATGCTGGTGGATGGCACAGAGATTGTGACAATAATCAACTGCACAGCAAAGCCAAACCAACACCGTAATAAAGAAAACCACTTTGGCATTCAGCCCCGAGAAAGTAAATACAATCCTTTTTCTGCTGTTCAGTTGTTTCAGGGTTATGTCTGAATTGATTTCTGTGTGATATATCCTTCTTTCCAGATAATACATTTAAAAAAAAAAAAGGTTGAGAAAAAATGCAAAAAATGACTGCATTTCTATAAACCTGGAAAACATCCCCGTCAAAGCCCATCACTGTTTTGTTACTGTATCACTATTCCAAAATGTGCTGTTAACTACATTTAAATTCATGTTATATAAATATCTCAAGCAAAATTTGGCATCCCTCACTTCAGCCAGTAATGAATTAATGTTAGAAATATTGTTATATACGAAAGCAAACAATTAAATTCTGTTTTGTCTTTATTTTCAAGGTCACTATCCCCAATACCTGGGCGGACTTCTACGGTCTTTCACTATAGAGGCTGTTGGTAAAACAATAAATTCTATGCAATATAAAAAGAGCTACTGAATGCCTTTTGAATTTCCTGCTGGTAATTCTTATTGTCATAACATCATATAATACAGCCTTCACTGAACAGCAGCAGAATGTAGCTTTTAATTGAAATTGTTGAGACTATGTTTAGCAAAGGATGAGTAGTAAATTATTCTGCTTATTTATTATTCAGACTAAGCATTCCAGAAACATTTTCTATTCTATTAATTAATAATTTGAAAACTACTCAATGCAGAAAGCTGTGAAGAGACAGCTTTGTTGAACTCAATTGTTTCACGTGCAGAATGCAAAATTAAAGTGGAAAATTGCACATTTATTAGTTAAGAAACAAACAAGTAGTCTTCCTACTGATCACTTCTGCTGTGCAGCTTCTTCAACTATTCCAAATCTTTAAGGGAGTCAGACTAAAAATAATCTAAACTATAACACATAGTTGATCACTTAAGCTATCAAATTCTATCTTATTTTCAACTTCTCCACAACCTGCCTGCAATATACGTGCAAACGCTGGCAAATTAACTAATATTGTTGTAGCTACAATAGCCTAAGGATATAAGCCAGGCAAGATTTTTTGTGAGACATAATGCCTTTTATTAGATTAAGTGATGCAGCTGGAAAAAAACAAGCAAGATTTCAAACACACAAAGCCTACTTCTAAGTTAATCAGTGTGCACATATATGCACCCAGGCCAAGGAGATGGAGTTAAAAAAACACAGAACACAGACCTATGTCCAAATTCAGTCTTTTATGTTCACATTTTACTGCAAAATTCACAGCTTCTAGAAATATCTGAGATGGCAGTGATACATCTGATGTACTATAATCAGTTCTGGGAGAACTGAGATTCTTCAGCCCCATAGGCAGTGCTGAGAATTAAAAGCCACAATCTGTCCAGCTTCCTCTGTTTGCCCGTTGTAATTAAATACACCATCACAATTTATATTTTCTTCACAATATTTTGCATGCAATTAGGGTTCTTTCAAATTAAGTCACCAAAACATGTTTGCCTTCTATTTATAGTAAGACAGGGCTTCCGTTTTGTCTAATTTAGTACCCAAGAGTTCATGGTGAAAACTGATGTTTGAGATTACAACAAAATATTTTTTTGAAAATTGTAAACTGGCAGACATTCCTGACATTAGGACAGATGAACCAGAAGTACATTCTGCTCACTATTTTCTGACAGTATAAAAAAGTACATCAACTTATAAATAAAAGATTTAACCATGCTTGTGATTGCAAAATTTATGACTGCTCCTGCAAGTGTGTGTGGTCCAGTGGAATTCAACTCCCTCAACCAATCTTTTACAAACACACAATAAACTTCCTTCAGGCAAGAGAGCTGCTTTTTTTATTTATGAGTACCTAGTTAATATTACAAGCAGCTATGAAAGGGAAGAAAAAGGAAACCAGAACACGTGAAGCATCAGGACATTCCGAAATAGGTAAGCATAAATTTCAAAGAGAGGCTTTTCAAATTCAATTGAAAAATCATTCTGTATTTGAAACTATTCTGAACAAGAAATTTTGCTGCTTTTGAATAGGAAAAAAAAGATACTTTTACAATGCTGGTACATTGACATAATTATATAGTTCATAGTCATCAACCCTCTTTTGCATATCATTTCTAGCTGCATCATTCTCATGAACGTGTTATGTGAATACTAAAGTAAGTGAATGACTGAAACCTCTGAAAGTTTGCACAAGCTCCTTAACATGGTTCTTAAGATAATAAGGAACTGGAGAAAGCTGCAGGAAGGGAGCACGGCAGCCATCAAAGCTGTGCTGACTAAACTGCACCACCTAAAATGGGCAAACTCAAGCCAAAAGAGGTAAAAGAACTGGAAAAAAGCACCAGGTCCAGGGATAATTACCACTTATTTCAATGACATAATCAGGAACGAAGGAGTAAATTTCAACTGAATGGGTCAGTAGTGGTGGGATATAATCCATGTAAATAAAACCAAATTTAGTCATCATTTCTATGGAATTCTGCAGAGTACTTTACCATCTCAGGAATGTTTCCTAACTTTAGACAGCTCCTTACTTAAAAATACAATTTCATGCAAGGATTGTTATCTTAGGAATCTAAACTGATCACAAACTATTTGAACACTGTTCTATATTAAACCACTTTATGACGTTTTTCCACGTGCATGTGACCTGTCCAAACCAGGGAACAATCACTATGTACATATATTTAGGATGTAGAACCATATTTTCTGAACAACTAATCTCTAATTAACTATGCTTAAAAGAGCAGAATTCCATTCTCCTTTCATGCTTGACTGTAACCTCGACTATGAGATTGCAGAACTTCCTTCCACCCCCAGTGTTACTCTAAGTAAATCCCATCTGATACTATCAAAAGCATTACAGCAGCCAACCGTCACCTGCATGTCACAATCTGGAAAAAGGTTTGCAGCTATTCCACAGCATCAAGGATACTGTTGTAGAGAAAATAAGTATATCATGCTAATCAGGTAGTTACTGTGTTTCTCATGGAGAATGCAGTGGAAATTGTTATTTGAAGCAATCACACTAGTTGTTTTGACTCAAATAAAAATTCTTCTCTAAGAATTAGTCTGTGCAAACGTCCTGCTGGGCAAACTGATTTTTCCATGTACATTTTCCATTTTGCCTACTTTCAGATTGCAGGGGATTTGAAACTTCTTATGGGATAATACTCATTGAAAAAAACGTAATTGGGATAGCAGAGCTTATGAAGCTTTTGAGCAGTGAGAATAAAGGCAAATGTTCTGTTTGTATCATCTGCATTGTAAAATCTTTGCATGGCTTTTAAAGTTTATTAGCCCAGTTATAGACAGAAACACTAGGTAGTTAGGTAGGTAAAAAGATTCTCAAGTGTGCAATTGCATTCCCAGTAACTACTCTGGAAATAAGTCCCATAATAGCACTCAGTGGTCTGTGGCATCTTTCATCTAAAGTGTATTTCACCTACTATGTTTATGACTGAAATGAAGTCACTGTGAAAAACGTAACAACTGCTTAATAGTGCCAGACAACCATGTAACATTTAGAGTGAGAAAGGAAAATGGGTTTCAACACATGGCAACTTCAAGAAGAAAGAAATTAATTCACTTTTTCCAGACCACCCAGTTGGCACCACGCTCCACGTTAAAAAGCATATAATTGGATCCATAATTACCACTAAGTAGTCAACTATTTTTATCCAAGAGCTCTCCCTTTAGATTTCATATCATCCCTTGATACCTGTCATATTAGCTGAAGAAAGTTTATAGGTGTGCAAACCCTCATTTAAAATAATTGGGGTTATCCATATTCTTATTTAGTCTGGATTTGAGTTCAGGTTTGTATCCTAACTCCCAGCCCACCGTGGCAGCTATGCTTAGTGCCCTGATGGCTTTTGCAAGGGTTTGCCCAGGAGAGAGTCAGCAGGGAAAACTCAGTAGAAGTTGGAAGTTTCTATGCAGTGAATGGGTTTTAAGAGGCAGGGCTTTCAGTTCCTGCCCCTACATGCTGTTACAAACTGTTCCTGTTCCCATTTCCAAGTCAAACAGACTAGCTTAATATGCAGATCATTTTGGTCGCTTTGACTGTACACTGGAGCAGAACAAAAGAGAAACAATGAAACCCATTAGCAGTAGCAACTGAGAGGCCACACCACCAGTGGTCTAGAGTCTGTTACCTCCCTCTTGAGACAAGTACCTGCCCATCCTAAACTGAAACAGCTGCTTAAGGTCAGGACCATTGCTGGGCCAAAGCTTGGGTCTCACAACTGGGTCACACATGCAGCATGAACAGTCACCAACATCTTGATGTCCCTTGGCTGCGTATGCAAGAATTTGCTGTAATCCTGTTTAACTGCTGACATTCACTGGATCGTATTCCTATTTTTTACACTTGGCAGAATTATCTGCATGCATTACAATATGCAGAGGGCACAGGTTTGACCATCTGGCCATAGATGTCAAACTGAGACATTTTCCAGTGGCAGCATCTGGTTTCTCTACAGAAAGCTGTTCATTTGCAGCTTTGGGCCTGTGATACAGTAGGGCTACAGACGCATTGTCTAGGCTGCCAGATCTTCTTGCACTGCCTTCTTTTGATTCATCTTTAACTATCTAGTGTTTTATTTGTTTGTAAGACTGTGTACAAGCATATTTGTTTGGTAAAGGTTTAAAAAGCAGCTAAAGCTTCTCCTGTATATTTCTCCATATGTGCTATATCACATTCATCCTCTTGATACTTGAGCCAAATCTATTATATAGCGATGGTTTTGGAAGTGCTTAGCACTAGAAAAAAGTGTTCATCAGCTTCCAACAGGTTTGCAAAGCAACAATTCCCATTCCAACATCACTTTCTAGTTGGTAAAAGTTCCCCTGTCAGTACAATAGCTATAGATACTTCGGACACACAGAGAAAAGAAAACTGGGATAAACACAATTCTGTTGTTTTGAAAGGGAAAGCTATTTGCAAAACTGCCATTATATACAACAGGAAAAAAATAAAGAAAAATAATTAGTGTAAAAGCGAGATAAAGATGATTTCTGTTCCCTGTGTGAAACACACATAAGCAGGAAATAAGTGGTCCTGCATGGAGCAAGGAAAACACAGTCTGAGAACCTAATACATAATTAACAGGTCATGGCACATTCTCAGTTGTGTAACAACTTTGGCCCTTAGGAGCTAAGAATAATACATATAACAAGTGGCAACACACAAGAATATTATTCAAGACAGCTTACAAAGGTGTCTGTACTTTCTAATACCTGGCACATGTGAAACAGGGACAAAACTTACAGTGTTTCCTTAAGAGGGAGTTCCAACGAAAGAAAACACAAAGCCCAGAATTAAAGATTGAATTCTCTTTCTGTAAAGTCTCTGCAGAAACTTGCCATCGGATTTTTCATACATCCCATGTCATTTCATTTGGTGTGACATTAGTAAGTGATATATATACTTAAGAGTTCAGAGGACCAGGAACTAGGCTGTAACAAAGAGGAGGGAGAAAATCACAGAAAAGAAACTAGTGGTCAAGTCTGATTTGTCACAAAATTGTACCATGTCAGGTAGTAACACCTTTTTAAATCACCTTTCAGGCAGATATACATATCCAATGTTGCCAAAGGATCTAAAAGAATATACATAACACCCATTCATGTATTAACACTAACACAGCCCATAGGAAGATACGCAAATACTCTGCCTAACTCCACCATGGAAACACAGCACATGAGAATGACTGCAGTAATTGCTTACCCCAGATTATTCTCAAAATTAACCCAACTGTGTTCATGGGACTAATACAATAACAATTGTACAGAAGCTGTACAATCTTTGTGCCAGAGGCAGAAGTGTACAGAGCAGACAGTGAGTTTGTGGTAGAGCATTTGGATGTGATACTCACATATCATGTGCAGAAAAGGGAATATATTGCTGTTATACCAGCAGGCCTAAAAGATGCAGCAGTGTGCTAACTCCCAAGTGTCAAGAATAAATATGCTCCATTGGAAGACTACATCAATTCAAGTGCAGAAAAGATATCCCTTATGTACAGATGCTGTTTGTGCTCTGTTGCAGAGAACCACAGCAGGAATTGAACATATGGACGAGTTATTCATGCCCTATCTACTCAGAAACAAACAGAGCCAGGCTGGATAGCTTGCAGGGCAGAACAGCTTTTTTTTTTTTTCTTCTCTCCTGCAACATAGTAAAAGGCCACGATGGTGGCACTGAATTTCTATTTTAATCAGTTAAAAGAAAAAGTTCATGAATGTCTGGCCAACTGAGGGCTAGAAAGATGGAAAATTTTACTACATATTATGGTTTACTGAATGGATTCAGTCCTTTTCAGCTTTCCTCTTAAGACAAGTGTTCTGTTTTTCTCCTAAGAAAAGACTTTATGGATTGCATATTTTTATGACAAGACTGAATTTTCTTCAGCAGAAACTTGCATTTCAAGCCATACAAATTCAGTGTGCACTGAGCCCTGACAGGTCAAAGGGAACAGATCAAATCCACTTGATGCAACATCACAGAATGCTATATGGTGTGCATATATATATGTGACCTTTTTCCTGGATGGAGATAATTAATTTTTGTGATACAACAAAGCTTGAGGAATGGATTCAGTGTAACAATGATAGTACTGCTAAACAACAGGCTGACTCCTAAAGAAGAATTAAAGAAATGGTTATCTATTATTCATGACAGCTTAAAATGTTCATGCCCTTTTCAATCAGCATAGTGCATGTGCTTTATTATTCATTATGAACTGGCACTAGGACCACCTCATCTGATACACTGATTTTCAAATGTGATAACTCTCACCTTTGAGAGAGGATAAAGGCCACACTATCCATTTCTTGCATATGTGTCTTGCTTAGAGTTCACTCTCTATCCGTTTGGAAGATACTCTTTCTAATCTGGAGACTTTTGTGAATGTCTTATTTTTTACTGATTTTCAGAGATTGAGTGCAGCATAATATGAAGCCTACATTAAATGAAAATATGAAAGTGTCTTGATGTGATGGGGCTTTGAAAAATGTCTATTTCAAAAGTCGTACAACTGACTGCTCTGCAGGTCCAACGGATACGCCCTCTTTCAAACTGGCAGGCAGGAGATTTCTCTGAACTTAATGTGCATCAAAAAAATCCATGGTCCCTATTATGTGTTTATTCTGCATTTATTAGCTCAGATAACCCTGCTTTGCATCGTAATTGCTAACAGTTTATTTTGCTCAGACTCTCTTTTATGCATCAGGGGTAATTTCAGGATCATAAATAGGTTGGCCAAAATAAAAATTAGAAATAAAAAACTGAAGTGATTAAATTTATTTTTCATACCAGATTAGAGAGAGACAGAAATCTGTACCTGTGGATCTCCCTTTAAAGTCAGAGTATGTCTCTTTGGCTCAATTCCTTAATGCAATTCTTAAGTCTGAATTAATCCACATAAGTATGCTTGAAGAGTGTAAAAAAATTAACCAACTTTTTTCGAAGTAGAAATCTCAAGACTCGCATGTAGAAATCTGAGAACACAGCAGGTCTCTTTAATCTTACCTTGAGACCAGAATTCAGCTAATAGCAAGCAGATATAACAAACAAGAATGATAATCATAGATATTTTCTTCTTTAATCATATTCTGATCTTTTTAAAAAAATATTTTAAAAATCGTTTATTTTTAAACATGATTTTTGAGTTGAGCTTGGGCCCTCTTCCTTTATAGGACTTATTTTTATTGGTAATGCAAAAAAAAATGCGCAACAAATTTCAACCATCCTCATCAACTTCTGCATGGCCCCTTCAGGGCCTTTTCTGTCCCAGTTCCTCCAGTTCATAGACATTTTCCTATCTTTTAGGTTCTGGGTAGATTTAATTAGACACTTGCTAGCACAACTCCATTCTATTCAGCTCAAGTTTCTGGTATGTAGATATCACCATAATCTCTGAACATGTCATCAGCTGGAAATTTAATGCAGAGTCAGAATTTTAGTTTTAAACAATATAACTGAAAAGTCCTGAATTCACTGCTGTAGTCTCAGAGCACATCACCCTAGCACAAACTTTCTTCATACCTGCCAATGAACTACTAAAGTATGCATTATTCATCATCAGTAAACGTATGTTTTCCACCATTTAGTGACATTTAGTAATCGCAAAGGGAAAGTTACTTAAGATTTAACAGTTTTCCCAGGCACATACAGATCCCTTCTCTCTTTGCAACATGTAGGTATACACATGAATCCTCCTCAGTGCAACAATAAATGAAACAACACTGATGAAATGTGATGTCAGTGTCTACTACTCAAAAAAAAGAAAAAGTAAAACATATCATAAGCATTTACAATTTTTAAATTATCTTTTCAGGATTTCACTCTGGTAAACTTTAATATGATATTTAATAAAGAGAAGTCATGCATCGCACCTAAAATATCTGTTTCAAAATCAAATATAACTAAAAATCCACAATTGGCATTGTCAATTGAACTGAACTGGGAAATTGTCATAATTATTTCTTGTAAATACTCTGAATTTAAAACAATGTCATTTTGACTACTATACTCCCGTGAATAGGTTTAATGAACATGAATATTCCAGCAAAACAAATTTTAGTAAGAATATTCATGAGAGGATTTCACACTGTAAAACAAGCCAAAAGCAGTGAAAATTTTAATACTGAATTGTACAATTCAAAGCTTGTTTAGTTTGAGAAATTTGACCTTCAAGGTACAGGGAATTGTCTGATCAACAGAACATGTAATCCTGAGTTTTATAGCAAACAGACCATTCAAAAGACTTACAAATGGTTGATTTTTACGTCAGACTATTTCATGATCTGTGTCCCGATGAAGTTTATCTTTATTTCAGTACTTTATCTCTAATATTTCAATACTTAAAGGAGACTTATAAGAAAGATGGGGGCAAACTTTTTAATATGACCTGTAGCAAGAGGACAAGGAGCAAGGGCTTTAATCCAAAAAAGGGTGGATTTAGACTACATATAAGGAAGAAGTTTTTATAAGGAGGAGTGGTGAAACACTGGAACAGGTTGCCCAGAAAAGCTGCAGATGCCCCACCCCTGGAAACAGTAAATGTCAGGCTGAACGGGACTCTAAGCAACCTGATCTAGTTAAAAGATGTCCCTGCTCACCACAGGGGTGCTGGACCACATGACTTTTACCGGTCCCGTCTGACTCAAACCATCTTGTGATTCTATAATTCTATGATTTAACTAGCTCCAGCTGTAAAACAGTACAAATAAAATGAGGACCCATTCTGCCTTTATGATTTCAATTTTAGAGGCAGTCCTCATGAGATGATTAGCTTTTCCTGCAGGTACTGCACACCTGGAGCTCTCGCTGATTCTGGGAAGTACTGGCTTTCACCACTTTGGAAGGCGCAGAGTCCTAACAATTGTGAGCTTGTTACCAAGCAGCAGATTGTTAAAGTCTGCTAGCACCAGGCTTACGACCCCTGTGTCTACCATTTTGGACCAGCCGAGCCATACTTCCTCTGTCCGTTTTAGATCATTCAGTCTGGAAATGCTTTCCAACTCTAAGGACTTGAGAGCCGCCTAGTGGAGGCCTCTGAATCACAAAATTCACCGAAGCCTCCTTTTTATCACACTGCATTAGGTTCCTTACTAGTATCACTCCCAACACTGTTCTTATAGCTGAACACCACATAAGGACTTCAATTGGATTTCGTATATTTGTCTTTTTTAAAGAAATAGGAATTGCTTTCTAAGATACAAAACAAAGTTTTTTAAAAAAATAAGGCAGAATTGGAATCAAGCAATGATTTCCCACTATGACAAAAATTGCCCTAACCTCAGCATCAATCTCAACAGATAGTGGCTAGTACTAACAAGGAACTTAATTCTGTAGACCTAAGTCTGAAAAAAGTTAGAAAATAAAGACAAGGAGACACTATATATTACTAATATAAAATATCATTATCATTCATCAATGCCCAAACCTACCAAATTAGGCAACCATAAACTAAACAAAATTGCAATCACAACTAAAATCCCATTATTTGAGATAGTTATCTCTTTTTCTCTTGCTTTGCCTATAACACATTTGATTAATGATCATGAGATGCAAAACCACAAGGCACACATACACTAATGCATCACGCCAAGTAGCAGTTACTCAAATGTAGGTACGTATATAGTCAGTAGTGTAGAAAGATGTAAATCAGACTATGTCTCTGATTTTTTCTTCATCTATCTGTTATTGCTTTACATGTAGAGGTTAACTAAAGATGAAAAACATCATCAAAACTGTTTTAATCATAGCAGTCTAGACTTCAGGAGTAAAAACCTGATGTGTATATATATATGTGCATTACTTAGACCTAAGCAACAGGAGTGTGAGCTTTCCACCTTTTTCAGGGCTGTAATAACACAGGGCACAGCATTAGGAGAGCATACGTTGTTCAGCAAAAGCCAAGGAATGATGCTCTGACATACTCCAGTAAAATTTTCCAAAGGGAATACTACCTTGTTTTAGATGGAAACCTTGACTACAACTGCAATGAAGAAGAATATTAAAATACTTCATATTACCTTACAATAGGACTTACAGCCATAACTTAAGTCAGGCATGTTCTGAACTGCACACAAACCATGACAGATTTTGTTTTATAGAGATTCTCCCTCCACTAAATGAAGAAATTAACCTACTGAATCTCATAGTCTTCATCTCCCAGTGACTGCCTTAGATTATCATGGTAGACATACTAAATCCACAGAGCAACTCAAAAGGATTCCAAGGTGACCCAGGAAGTTAGAAAAGGGATCATAATTTTTCTATGTTCTTCCCCAGTGTTGAAGATGATTATTTTATGGAAAAGAAGACAGGGCACTTTGTCAAGATGTACCATAGGACACAAACAAGAAAGACTATACATTTCCTGGTGTGTCCTCAGTGTATAAACCTCCCAGGATCCAAGCAGGCAAGCTTTCCACACACCCAGATGGGAATTCTGGTGAAATGACACTTGAGTGGAGAACCAAGTATTAGGTATTAGCTTCTCTGCTCATCGCTGACTTTGCCTTTAAATAGAAACTGGCAAATTCTTTACACCTCTTAGGATAAAGGAATATTAAAAGAAAAATACTTATCTGTGCACCTCTGTGTGCCTTTAAAGCACATACAACCGTACCTCAGAACAATCGAGTATATGGAGGTAAAAATCTGCCTGCTGTGACACATTTCATGAATTCTGTCACAAGTTACATGCTTACACAAGCAATGCATGTGTGACAAGGCAGTCAGAAATAAAAACTGTGTAGATGTGAGAAAAAAATCTGTAGAAAATGAAAAATGAAAAAAAAAAGGGAAGAGGTGGAGAATTCTGAGAAACAGAAATGGAGACATCGAGTTTGGCTTCAGATACAAAGGGAGCTTTCTAACGTCCTAACACATAGCCACATATATTTCCAGACAAGGCATTCCGTCATAAACATTATGAAAAAGAATATATAAAAATTGCCTCAAAAGCAACAGACAAATATAAGTTAATTATAATAAATTTCTAAAGTCATCCTAAGCAGAATTATTATTCTGAAAGAAGAGACTTATCAAGGACTCCATTAAATTGACATAGAACTGTGTTAAAGATATTGATTTTAGTTTGAAAAGTACTGGCAAGAGAAATTTTTTTTAAAAATAATTTTATCTATGGTTTTCAGTCCTACTGTAAATAGGCTAAATGCTGGAAGTGAAAACAATTGCTTTAGACTGTTTTACAGTAACAGCTGTGGTTGTTGAATGACCAGTGGTCCACTGACTTTGAATCTACACTGAATTACACCAAGTACGTACTGCACCATGTTTGTCACACGGGAAAGCAGATGGGAGGAGAAAGGAGGGAAAATAAATTATTTATATGTATTTAATAAAATTTGGCCTACAGGCTTTGTGTGACTCAGTACTGAACATCTGGGATTCATTACAGGATCACAAACTGGAAAGCAGTCATCAGGCTTCTAGAAGTAAACACATTCAGTTCCTCTTCCACAACTTTATTTTTTTAATGATAAACTGCAACAGCCATTTTAAGCCTTTCGAATACTTGCAGCCACAGTATTTTTAACTTTTTAGTAATTTTTAGTATTATTTTTTCACATTGCAGCATCAGAAAACTGTTACATTTCATTTAACCCTGCATTAGCAGTAGTGTTTGGAGTTGCCCTCCACACACAATCACACAAATTACTTCACTACTATTTTGCTTCAAATTTTTATAAAACAATGGTAGTCTTGCAACTCCAATTTTTATTAGTTCCATTCCTTGCAAGCATCATCGGAGAGGCACAGTATATGATGCAAGATGCAGCACTGATGAACTACATTGACCGGCGTTTTGTATCTTCAGAGGTATGTACTACCTGTATCATTCTTAAATACTGCCTACCTGCAATAAGGTTTGAAAATAATGAAAATGTGTGTGAACACAGAACAGTTTTTTCTTTTATGTGTGTGAACACAGAACAGTTTGCATGATAAATATCATAAAGATAAATTTCCAGCTTTTACAAATAAATAAATGGGTAAATTTGTAGCTAAACCTTTAACTATGACTCCTAATTACAATATTGTTATTTATTAAAGGATACAATTTCATAATGCTATATTGTTATTCTATTTCCATTTGTATATTTTTATGACACTAGTGAATTTCACTGAACATGCTAAGCAGTTTATAGTACTGTCAGTCCATTCTAGGGAACAGTATAACTATATTGTCACCAGCAGAAGTGCCATCAAGATTTAACAAGGAGACAGAAATTTATCGGGTATTTTTCCTACGTACAGATGAAAGTACCTGGAAGAGTAGTTTAAGACACATTTGTGTGAACTAGGAGTGCACTTTAACTGGGCGTTGAAATAATCCCCTTACAGCTGGGACACTGAAAGAGGTATTTGCTTTCAATTAATCATATAAAAATAACAGTACCTGCTTCTTTTTCTGCAGTGAAAAACTACCAGTACTGCAAAATACCTTTTCAGTATTAGCATATTGTAATCATACACAGTTTATCTTAAACCATTACAATGTCCTTGGCTCCTGACTTGTATTAGCAGACTTCTAGAGAAGCTTTAATTTGCCTGATCTTGCATTCCCTTTTTGTACAAAGCTCTCACTGGTCTTAACTCCACAACTTCCACATGAAAAAAATGAAGGATTAGTCTAGTATTCTGTTCCCATTGTGTAGACTGAGATCTAAATTTTCTTAGGAATAACTTCACATGTTAATTTCCATTCATCTGCACCCATTAAAAATTACGCAATTCTACCTGTGGCATCTTGTGCAAGGGACACCAAACAAAGAACAAGGGAAAAAAGTGAGGGCAATATTGAAGAGAACACTTGAAAACATTTAAAATGAAGTTTTTGTAGAAAGTGATGAAATAGTTTCCTGGGGACTTATGGTCACATATAAATGGAGCAGAGAAGGGGCACACACAAAACCCACACCTCACAAAACAAACAAACCACCACTACCAAGTTTCCATTAAACACATGCATACTGCACACATAACTCAGTTAACTCAGACACCCCCTAGTAACATGCTACCTTAAAACAAAACACCTGAAACCTGTGCATAAAGCACCAAATCAGAACACCCAGTCTAGCTATTAGATCTACTACAATTATGTGTTCAGGCTGAAATATTTCCCCATCTTCCCAAAGTGGCAGTTGGACTTTTTATTTTCAGACCACCTACGATCTTTAGAGAAGCAGCTGCATTACAACAGAAAAATGACTTTCCTCACCTTTAAACATGCCAATAATTTGAATCTAGGTATACAGAAACATCTGACAATCTGGCAGCAACAAAAAACCATCACAAACTAGCATAGAGATGTCAATATTTCCTTTTTAAATAGATGAAAAACAGCTACATTAGATACTGTCTTGGTCAGAAGCGGTATATGTGAAATGTTCACGTTTGTAGATTTACTGCAGAAAAATTTTGACACTCCTTCACCAGTGGTCTTACAGAAGGAGTTCTGAAAACTTCTGGAAAGCAAATAATCAGAGATGATGTGTCCTTAAGTATTCCTGTCTGTTTCTACCAGAGCCCTCTTCAGGCAGCAACAAAGCATCTGGTTGTCAGTAATCACACCAGGCAAAAAATGTGTATTTTTTTCCCAGAACTGTGAATGCTGGTGCCAGTCTGACACGTCTTCTATATTACTTACATATACAGCAACAGACTATCCGTTTGAAATATATGGGGGGCAGAGGGAAAGGAAAGGATAGAATAGCATGGTGTTTAAAGCAGTCATGAATGAATACCCATGTATTTTCTTCCTGTGTTTTACCTCAAGAAAAGGCTGGAAAAATGCAATCAAGATATACTGGATTACGTGGAAGAATTCCGAGACTTTGCAAAGATGGTACTGTCACGCCTGGCAGGATTGAACAATTATAAAGCTGAGGTTAAAAGTGAAGTAGAGAATTTGCTAACAAGAATTGAACGAGCACAAAGGGACATTGACTATTTTGGATCTGTCACAGATTCTAATACATGCATAGAAGTACATGAAGATCTGGTGAAACAGCAGCTATTTGAAGAAGCAGAAGAAAAAAAGAAGCTTAAACTCATGCTTAACGCAAGTACGAATGGCTTACTTTTCAGAACTTTGATATGAACAAGCCCATTCCCTAGCTAATGGATGCATGCTGATACAGGGATAACAGATTTCCACAAGTCATGCAAAAACCACATATAATTGCATGGAATTTTAACTGTGTAAATACTAGACTTAAAAAAACCACCTGAACTGAAAAGCAAACTACAAAAAAAAGGTATGGGAGAGGGAGGGAAATAAGTACAATTCAAACATTTATTTTGCAGATACTCTACTGCACATCAGATTGATTCTTTGGAAGCTGCTTTTTATTACAAAGTAACGTAAAAAGCCTTTGAAGGTATGCTCTTGCAAAGTCACAGAAAAAATGCCAGTACACTTCTGGGTATTGCAGCTACATTAAGGAATTAATCGTGGCCTTTGTTTTTTGGAGCAGGCAGTTGTTAAAACTGCAACTCCAAAGTGAACTCACAAGTTAACAAAAAGACTTAATTCACATCTACAATTTGCATCCATTTTACTGCCCTCCTCTCCTACCTTTTCTCTCCCTCTCCCCTCGTGTACATTATCAAGAGAGCATACTAGCTTAGCTCCAAGCGAAGATCAGCACTGATTTTAAAATTAAGTGTAAAAAAGAATACATACACAATCCATACTTTTAAAAATAAATTAAGTTTCATAATTTAAGCATTTTTTCCTTAGAAAAGTTGAGTTATAGATGTAAATCATTTATTACAGATATATTCAAGCAGTTTGTTTCCTTTTCATTCAGTAGTAAGAAATTAAAAATAAACAATAATAAACTGCTATTTTTAAAGTCATGTGAGAGATGTTTAGCATCATCAGTTACATAATTCCAATAACTTCAACAGAATTAGACTGATTTAATTTCACAAATAGCCTACAATTTGTTCCTTAAAGTTTTCCAACAAGAGTATTAAGGCAGAAGGTAACAGCAACAGTCACTTATTCTGCACGCTCTAATCCTACACCTCAATTAAATGCTCTAAATTTTGTTCCATATATCGACTTTTTGAATGCTAGGCATCTTTCTGAGCAACAGAAAAACTGGGGGATTTTTAAACTGGTAAGGACACTAAAAATTGTATCTTTCTGAGAGTTTCAAAGGGAAAAGAATGTCTTCCATTTTTCCTTTGTTGGGGATTATTACTTTTAATTTTATTGCAGCATTTCATAGCAACTTTAATTCTGTCAATACTAGCGAGATGCTTGTCCCACTGAAGTCGATGGTAAATCTTGTTCCTGTGTAGATTTCACAGGCAGTGAGAAAGTAGCAAGGCCCTCAACTCTAGGAAATAGCAGTTCTGTTTCTATGCTATCATATATTAACTGGAAGTTACGATTCTTTTTGCTGAGTCACTGCAAAATTCCAGAGAAAAAATGTTTTTCTAGGCCCAACTTTGTTACTGATTTTGGTTCAAGTTCACATAGAGTTGAAAATAGCAAGTCCAATCACTGTTTTTACATGCAGCAGTTTGTACTTCATTCTCCTTTGGGTGGGAAGCAGGAAAATATCTTCTGCGCATTTTGGGGTATGAAAAGATACAGTGGGTTTTGAAGATATCATCATGGAGAATATGAAAAACTTTTTGCTGACTGTGAATGTCTTAGTTTCTCAGTCTTCCTCCAAGCTGTTACAAAAGCCAATGAGAGTTAAAAAGAGTCTCTCAAGAAGAGAGACAATATTCACAGAATTCAGACAGCACTCTTGTTATTTCTCCTGCAGAGGAAGATGTTGCTAAGGCTAGGTATTTTGATTCAATAGCTTTAAGATTTTAGACTCTATCTAATCAAGAAACATTACTTTTGGGAAAGCTATTGTGGCTTGCTCAGGGGAGATGCATCCAGAGTGAGAAAATCCCAAGGAAAAAATCCATGCTATAGCAATAATATCCAATTGCTTTGGTTAGAGGCTATCATTACACACAAACAGCATAAAAGTTGCTTTCTACAAGCAACTGGAATCTTGCCACTGACTTCAGCAGGTTCATATCAGGCCAAGTAGAGAGGCTGGTTTTGCTTTCTCCGTTTCATCTACTGCCAGAACTTCCTGCCTTAGGGCTTTGTTTGTTCTCTTTACTAAAATGGCCACACTTCACTAAAGGCAAGTCTTTAAACTTCAAATAGTGACACTTGTAATTTATGAGTGACTTTGGTAAATGAGCTTATTAATAGCTTTGCAGTAGTGTTTTTCCTGGAAAGGATGGTATTTAGTGTCTAAACGCCTGAGACTTCAGAAGCTTAGTGCTTCTTGGTCTTAAATATCTGCACAAAGTGTCATGATGTCATGAAGCCAAAATTATGACTCGCTCTCTGCTGGTGCCACTTTCATCTGTATAGTGAGGTAAACAACTACGTAATTCCACCAGCCATGCTTCTAGCATCAGAACTGATAACACAGACAGTTCATTGAAAGATCACTTTAATGTACGGGCAGTCCTGATTTTGCGATCTATATATTTGTTCTAGTTCCTTTGTGCTGCAGGTCTTGAGGAGCAGAATGGAAACATAAAGCACGGGTTTGGTCTTCTCTTATGATGACCTAATTTGATTATTCTTTATATTATAGATAGAAAGAAAAAGAAAAAAAAAAAAAAAGGGTAACAGAGGATAAGAGAATACCTGAAACAGAAATACTATACACATGGCATATCAGGAACATGGATTTTAATTTGTAGCCTTCAGTAAGAAATAAATTTTATTATTTTACTGTGTTGATATAAAACAGAAGTCACTTTTCTGAACTGAAAAATACAGCCCTGTAAAATAACCAACAAGAATAATCATAGAATCACTAACTGTGCTTTTAGCCTCCTCTGAGGTACACAAATAGATTCCTTTCTGTCTACCAGAGCAGAAAACAATACACTGTGTGTAGCCGAAGATACATGGTTTCTTTAGCAGGAGACGCTCAATATATCATATGGAATTACTTTGAACATTACTTACTATAGCCACATTGTTAACACCTTCACTGATATATTGACACTGGCCTTATAGTTGGATTAAAATGAAACAAAGTAATTCAAGGAAAAGAAACTAGAAAATTCACTTATTTCTAATTTTTTAATTTATTTTTTTTTGTCTTTGGTTGTTTCCTTCCAGGTTGTGACTATATGCTTGCAGGTATTAAGTCCTTAAAGATAGTTAAGAAGACTGGAGATAAGCATGGCTCATGGATGAAAGATCCTGGCAAAAAGCATACGAAGATTTATTTATTAAATGGTCCTGTAAATAATGTTATTTTGGAATTTGCAAATATCATGGCACTCATGGAAAGCAACCATACACTAAAAGCCCGCAGAGTCACCTTGCCATTTCCCTGGGAAGGAACTGGCCACATCATATATCAGGGTTTTCTGTTCTATCACAGATACGGCTCCTTAAATGAAATAATTAAATTCAATATCCAGAGAAGAAATATAACTGACCAAATGCTACTGCCAGGAGCTGGAAGGATTCCTGCGTACCAGCTTTCTCCGTCTACAAAAATAGATCTTGCCATTGATGAGCAAGGGCTCTGGGCAATCCATGCAGAACCAGAGACTGGCGGAAACATTGTTATCACCAAAATCAACCACATAACCATGGCAGCAGAGCACACTTGGGACACATCATGCAGTAGCGAGGATGCTGAAGCAGCTTTCATGGTATGCAACATACTCTATGTTGTCTACAACTCTCCCAGTAGAGGCACCTCTCGCATACAGTGCGTTTATGATGTTTTGGATGCTGTAAATACTTATGAAATCCCAGTATTGCATTTTCCAAAACGTCAGGGCAGCCATTCTACTGTACATTACAATCCTAAGGAAAAGCAACTCTTTGCTTGGGGTGATGGATCCCAGATCATTTACAAGCTTCACACAAAGCAAAAAGTTTAGGATCCTTAGCAACTTTTCAAGTACACATAAAAGCTGTAAGTCCCATGTGAACATGGTCATTAAAGTGTATTAAAACTACATTATTCTCATCTGTTACAACTTTCATCTATTTTACATAAATTTAGGCTTATATACTCCAGTGTCTTAAACTAATGTCCAACGAAGAATGTGTAAAGGGTCCATTAATACAAACTACATGATAACTAAATACCATACATGTACAAACCCTCACCCCCATCTTAAAGACTAAGGTTAATTAAAAAAAAAATAATAATCCAACTCTGATATGTTTTGTTCCTATCAAAACTACATATTCTGCTTCAGTGCCACGGAAGTCAAATCAGAAGTCTTTCCTGTTCAATACACATTATCTGACAACCTTCATTACCCTGAAGCTCACTGTAGGAGGCCTTCTTATAAGCACTATAAAATCATATGCTTCCTGAGTTTTAACAGGAGAAGTTTATTATATCATGAAGCATAAGAGTATGTATTCTCACAAACATGGTTTATTTTTAATGTAAAGTTCATGTACATTACATGAAGGCTATTTCTAATCACTGAATTTCTAGAATATTTCCATGAAATTTCCACATTTTTATTATCCATATAGTCCACTTCTGATCCTGATAATAATTAGCTGCAGCTAAATATTCACTTTTATCAGCCTCAGATTGTTACCCTTCATTTTTTTTTAGCTATCACTGCTTAATAACAACAAACCTTACAAAAAATAGTGCTTGAAAAACAATCTACAGCTGTTTCTACATAAAGCCCATTCTGTTGTTCTGTTTAAAAATAGCTTCAACAAAACAGCCAAACATCAGGGAATGATTTCAAAAAGAAGTTTCTGAATAGAACTGAAAGTGTATGGACTGCTGAGTTGCAACAGTGATACTCTGCTTTTAGCAAAATAAATTATATCATTCTAAGCAATCCTAATGACTATAGCATTACTTCTGTGTTACAGAAGCCATAGGAGACACAGTTAAAGATATTCTCAGGCTGAAAGTAAGATAGGCTGGCACTGATGTCCTGTGTGACCAGAGGTCAAAGGCCTTTTATTCCTTTATGTAAAACTGCAAACACAGAAACACAAAATGGTATCAGACATCTTTGGAATGCTTTGAGATCTTTTTACTGCAAAAAGACACGTAGTGGGTTTTTTTACTTAACAAATAAAGTCTTTTGATGTAACTATGGATTGAGTCTGCTCTCTAGAAAAGCATTACGCTATGTGCCACACTATTACATTATTACACAACAGAGAAAGCTTATGTTATTATTCTATATAGAGATTTCAATGAACAAACCTCAAAAGTTCAGGCAGGGTCCTCTTTGCTGCCCTGGAAATCCAAGCTTCATAACTAAAGGTATTGCCTAGTTTTGATAAAAGGAGACAATTTTGTACTTATGAGCATCACTCAATTTCAGATATTCATAATGTACAAAATGTAAAAGAAATTAAAACAAGAAAACAGAATAACAGTTTTCACAAATCTCAAAACTGAGGTTCAGTTATAAGGAGAGGCAAATTTTCAAGTCTTCTAGTTTCAAAAACTATACGAACAATCAAATAAGTTGAAGAGCTGGAATTCCTAGATGTTAATCCTGATACTGATTTGTTGGCACAACATTTAGGTACAATCATAAGAGAACAAGGACAGAAGGAGGCATCGCTGAACCAGCCTGTCTCAACTAGTCTTTAAAGCCTTTAATGACAGGCACTACACAACTTTCCCAGGGAATTTACTCTATCAGTTCACAAGCCAGCCACCATAACATTTTTCCTAAAGCACAACTTGAGCTTTCCTAGTTGCAAGGCAAGCCCATTGATTTTTGTCCTGTCCAGCATAAGAATGTAAGTGTAGCCTTATTTAATCAGCCAGAGAGTCCTCCAACCCTATATTCAATCTGAAAAAGGTACCAAGAAAAAACACATACGAAATGCCATACGAACTGTGCAGACGTGTATGTCTCCCTTTTGTGATGCATGCCAGCAGCACTGCCTTTGTGATCAGTATTACCAAAGAATTTTTTTTCATGAACTTCATAGAATCATAGAATGGTTTGGGTTGGAAGGCACAAGTAGCGGTCATCTAGTCAAACCCCTCTGCAATGAGCAGGGCCATCTTCAACAAGATCAGCTTGCTCAGAGTCCAATTCAATCTGACCTTCAATGTTTCCAGGGTCAGAACAAACTTCTGGGCAACCTATTTCAGTATTTCACCACCTTCATCATAAAAAAAATCTTCCTTATATCTAGTCTGAACCTACACTCTTTTAGTTTAAAATCAGTACCTTTGTCCTATTGCTACAGGGTCTATTAAAAAGTCTGTCCTGTCTTTCTCATACGCCCCCTTTAAGCTATGAAAGGAAGCAAAGCAATCAGACCTTCCGTGTGCAGGAAAGGGAGGCGCAGTCAACCCACACAAGGTCTCCCATCACTCCATAGAAGAATTTCTGATTGCCAAACCCTTCTTCCCCACTCCTAGGCCCTGCCCCTGAAGAGTGGGGAAATGAAACATAACATAGGTTAGGCTACTGGTCCTGCAGCATGGAATAAACTGGGAAATGGGCTATGGTTTGGGGTAACATATTTTGTGGACTGTAGTGGCAACAGTTTCTCAAGCATACAAGAGCAATGACACAGTCGAGAAAGATTCATACACATGTATGACCATGGTTTGTTCTGTTATCAGTTAACATTCAGGTAAGAGAACGACGTTATACTTTCTCCTCCAGATTTCTGATCATCTCATTCATTTATACAGACTTGTTTAATATTTCACAACTGGTAGCACACAAAAAGGTATTTTTGAGAAAGAAGAGACATTTGACTAACCTTGGTGTGACAAAGGGCAAAAATTAATCACCTGGTCCATTAACAAATATCTAGGAAGACTTAAGCACTTTTGTGGAGGGTTAAATATAATTTTATCAGAATATTTAGTTTAAACAACATGTGTTTAACAGAACACTTAATTTAAGCAGCACATATGCCCAGTTGTTTTTTGTTTTAAAGGCCCAGTTTTATACTGCTTGCACTATCACTGTCCATTTACTTCAACTGAGGATTAGGAGATAAAGTGTCAATGCAATTTCCTGCATACATACTCAATTTGAAATTGATACTGTGCCATGTGGACGGATGACTCTCCCTGCAAAAGCTACAAAGATTTACTTTGGCTTTATGCTCACAATGTATTTTTCCAAAAGCAATTTTACTGCGTCTGCAAGAAGCACAATGACTTAATGCTAGCTTTCCAGTGCCACATCTGTAGCTGGTAGAAACAACTTTGACAGAAAAGATTTTCTTTAGAATAGGTGCAAAACCCAATTTAAAGCCTTAGCTCCTCTCTACACAGATCCAGAAAACTGAGGGAATAACTTGAAATCAGGTATTTTGGTCCCAGAAGCAACCAGCTATGAAGTGTGTGCAGAACTCATATCACTGTGGAAAATGTTATCGACTATCATGATCTCAAAAAAACCCCAAACCTATTTCAGTAATCTTTTTAGCAGAAGCAATTTTGCTGAGTGCTATAAATTGTTTGTTTTCTCCATCATTTTGGAAGCTAGTGACTACATCCAGAAAAAAAAGCATTTCCTATTCAATCATTTGGCCACAAAATGCAAACATAAACTTTCAGGATTTGTGGCAGCACTAAAATCAAATTGTATTGCTCTAAGCTTATAGGACTTGCATGCAGACAAACTGAAACAGCCTCCAGACTACCCTGTAATCTTTTCTTTTCATGGCACTAGTATTGTAAGAAAAATAGCACATTCCCATCATTGCTGTACGTTTGGTACAACTACATTCCCTAGTCAGTCTGTCAACAAACAATTTCTTATTAAATTTCAAATAAATATTGTTCACTCCCCAACTTACTAATACCATACTTTGACTAAATCTTTTTTCTTATAAAATTTGTACTGTAAACCATGTTTTGTTTTATTAACCAATAGATACAAAGGGTGTGCAGTTATTCCATCCAAGCAATTTAAAATATGTTGGCAATGGTCACATACTTGTATGTTTATGTTTTGACACATACAAGTGCACATACATAAACAGAACAAAAAAGGGGGCACACAATTGTACAAATATGAAATAATTCATAACTGGCATTGTTGTTTTTCAGGTGAAATCAGACCTACAAAGTCATATATTTTAAGCTTATTTCATAATCTGAAACAAAGTACCTCCTATTTCTTGAAGAGAAGAAGAGACTTTTTTTTTTTTTAAACAAAAACCTTTGCGTTTTCCCCACCCACAACCATCTATCTACTTCCACAGCATAGACCTCCATAGGTTTACATTAGACATAGCACAGCACTGAAATCCAGGTGGAACAATTAAGTTGCAGTTGATTTTACTAGCTATGAGTTTAGTGACTCCCTGTAAGGGAGCTATGAGGCAACAAAGGTACTGCTTATCATGCTTATGTCAAATTAGCTTAAACGCTATGAGTATTCATAAAAAATGACATTTTAATTTCACCTTTGTTTATGTCTATGCTAAAAGAATTTGCTTGACTGTTTAGTAAGGAACTGAAACACCACTTGACTGACTATCCAAGAAAAACAATACGGAATGTTCATAAACATATGAATACTTTTCAGAAAGGAATGCAGTTTGTTGACAGAAACAGAATCCTGATACCTGACAATGCACAAGCAAGACAAAGAAGAAGCTAAATACATATCCTTATTCATTCCATTCACTCAGGAAAACAAATATTTCATCTGTGTACAACTGTACCGAATAAAGTCAGTTTTTTAGGTTCTCTACGAATGGTGAACTAGGCTTTAAGATCAAACAGCACAGCTACATAACAACACGGCTGTAGTCAGGTTTTATGATAAAAGACTTTAGAACTCTATGGTAATTTAAAAAATAAAAATGTATCAGGAGAATTTTTTCTGGTTACTTCTAAAATGTAATGATAGTGACCAGCATGTGGGCAACCATGTACAAATCAGGCTTATAGCTCAAAGCCATGGCAGAGAAAGGAGACACATTAACCAAAAAAAAAAAAAAAACAAACCCAAAAAACAAACAACTCAAAAAACTAAGACTGAAGAATTGCTGAAAACCCATAGTCCATCAGATAGACAAAAAAAGGTCTTAGGTGCTAGATCAACTTTCATAAAATCACAAAGTTTATCTCTGAAAGCAGAGGGAATAGACAATAGGGAAATGGCTAAAAATCAGACACACATAAGTTATCAGCTACTGGATCCAAGACAATCATTAGAGATAGAGACTTGCTGCTTTTTTGATTGTTGGCTTGGGTGTGGAGGTTGGGTTGTGGGAGGTTTTTTTGCAATAGATCTTAGTGACTGCTTGCAGTCTGACCCTTAAGACAATTTTGAGATGTGTATTTAGCAAAGACTCAGTTATACTTGACTGATATCTTACACACTCTTCTTTAATCTCCACAGAAGGTACCATTCAACCTCTGTGGAGCCACATTGTAGCAAACATCAGAAAATGACAAAAGAAAGCTGAGCAGTAAACAAATCAAGAGCTCAAGCATGTGACGGAGTTCCTGCCTATCAGCTGAGTCACAATATCTGACCTTAATAATTAGCCTGCTCTGGCTAACATAGAGGTTAGATGAAAGTGGCTTAGTCTAATCTGCACTGCCTGAGAATTGCAACAAGTCACACACCATTGCTCATTTCTGCAGCTAAGCAAGCACAGAGTATTTTGTTATATCAACCTAATTGAAGAAAGAGCACTGGCTAGAGATGCCTAAGGTCTGCCTCTAAAACAAAGGCGAAGGCATGGCTTACTGCATGTGTATGTATGATCATGAGAAACAACTGGGTGACAGCAAGCACAGCAATCAAAGGTAGAAGCAATCAAGAGCATGACCTGGGAAACAGAGTGGACGGAGACCACTCAGAACTTGCAGGTAAGATGAATTTGGAATGTTTCTGCTGTTCTGGTCTCTCTGATGTTTGAAGGTTTGGAATTTTGTGTTTATTTTTTAAATAAGAAAAGTCTCAAAAATACATCTTACTTGAATCAAACTTAAATGCTGGCCAGAAGCTTTCACGAAAAGATAATAGAACAATGGATATCTTTTGAGTCAAGAAACAACAATGTATTATGTATTCACAATATCTTCTAGTGTGGATTGGGGTTTTTTTACCATTTCTTAACGCAGCAAATTTAGACAAATGCCAAATCCCCAGTGTCATGAGTCTGACTGAAGCAGTTCCTGTGACTCGAAATTACCTCAGTAAGGGAGATGGAATGACAGCTTATACAGTGCTGTTTTCTTTATACACAAGCATGCAGTAGCTTGCAGTATAAGCTCTGTCTTCCAAACTGCAATAAGGAGGCCTTTGCCTAATGGTTAGAGCAGATGCAGATGCAGATGTTTTAAACAGCCTTGCCTGCCTGAAAAGACTTCCTCTTCTCCCCACTAGCTTTTAATTTACTATAGTAGACTTTCCAACCTAAAAATTTATAAAACGCGCCAACATACGGAACTAGCATTTACCTGCAAGCCATGAACATTCATTCCAAAAACTTTCAAGATCCTTCGTGCCTGATTTAAAAGCCGAACGCTAGATGGAGCTATGGCCTTGTAGCACACAGCTGTCTCAGGTACAATTCCAATTAGTTACATGCAAGTGGGCCAGGTCAATGACTTGTTTTAAACGTCTGAACGCTGAACACAAATAACAGTATGCTCCTGAAAACGTCTTTTAAGAACTGCACGTGTCCATGAAAGCTTCTGGAATATAAACAGAAGAGGGGGGCGGGGGAAATAGCTCAACTAGTACAGTACTCTCTGACAAAACTATCTATATATTAAGAAATTTTTTTTAAGTATATTTCATTTGTCCTATTAAGAGATATCTGAAGAGAAGCCTTATATCATGTGTACTGCTACAGAATAGCTGATGCCCTAAAATACCAGAGGTTCTCTGTTTTAGTATCAAGTAGCTGTCCTGCAAGATTCCAAGAAAATTTCAAGTGTAATTTTATGTAGAGACAAAATTCTTTATTTAAACTCTCATCTTGAATATTTCACATTAACTCCACCAAATAACGACAGGGGGGAAAAAAAACATATCTTACCCATTTAAAAAAAAAAAGCACATATGTAAAAAAAAGCGGTTTCAAAGGTAACATGACTGGACACAAATCTCTGTTAAAGATAAGGCAGGCTACACTTCCTAATGAGCAATAATGGTTTAGCTGTATGGAGTCTAATAAATTATTTCCTGTCTACAGATGATTTAACAAAGTTTACACAAAATGAAATCTCTGAACTTTTAAGTGGATTTTTTTTTTCTACAAACAAGAGATTACGCAGTACTTGCAGCTTTCACATTTCTGCCTCACAACATTTATTTATTGTTTTAATGCTAATGTTTCATAGCCTGAACAGTACTGTGATTTGGGGAAAAGAGTAAAATCACACTGTGACTAACCTTGGTTGTGGTCTTCTTGAGGTACAAGTTTTGATAAAGGATATGAGGTCTTGTGCATTGCTTGAGAATTTTTGAGTAAATTGATAATAAAAACTTAGAATGTTTGGGAATAAATTTGGACTACATTAGTTGCAGCTAATTTACTCTCCTTTATAAACAGTAAAATTAAAGCTTTATAAAAACTTCTGCAAATAAAACAGCAATTTGGAACATACTGCAAATGTATCAGAACAGTAATGTTTTTTACTGTCTTATAGCCATGATCTTCTATCTAGGGAGCATCACCATTTAGTGCCTTCATTTAAGTGTCTATTTTGGTCCTTATCTTTCAGTTACTATGAACCGTTTTGCCACTTTTCTGTACAATCCAGTGTCAGACCAAGCAGTGCACTATGAAAGACCCACTAACATGCATAAGCCTCACAGTATAGTCAATGTGGTCCATAATATCACTGTGATGCTGAGAAACTCAGACAGTTCTGCTCAACTGTTGTAAACAAACAAAAAAAACCCCACAAAACGAACCAACAAAACATACCATGGTCACTATATCTAGTGGAAATAAACAGTTACATCTGGGATCTCAACAGATAACTTTCTATTGTGTGCTGGTCTGAGCTAAACTAGAAACAATTCTGATTTTTGAGATGGAAGGAATGAAGATGATCAGTAGTGTCCAGCAGTGTTCTCTTTTGGGGTTCCTAACTTGATTTTTTCAGAGGCCTTTTCTAGGAAAGATGGTTCTGCTCTCCCTGAATAAGCTTCATTGTTACACAAAAGAGGCAAAGACTTAACACAATGCTAGCTTTGTGACAGTAGTGTGCCTGCATTACCGCAGAAAAGAAACAAACCTCTCTTACTGAAGGGAAGACTTCTGGAATGGTAATTAGCCAAGAGGCCAAGACAGCTGAGGGAATGCCTCTGAAACCCGCTATGCTGGGCAAAAGAGATACAGAATCAATCCACTTCAGTTAAGATGATATTAAACAGGACAGACAGGATCAACAAGCTAAAGGTAGTTCAAAATTAGCATTCTCTCTGCTTGCAGGTGGCACCATATTATAGTAGTATCAGAACTTCCCGTTCGGTCCCCATGTGTTGCTTGGTCTAGTCGAGAGGTGGTGTCCCTGGCGGCAGGGAGGCTGGATTAAAATGATCTTTAAGGTCCCTTCCAGCTTAGGCCATTCTATGATGATTCTATGATATATCAAATAATATACAGTAACAGTAAAATTATTTTTATCATACTGCAGCATTAGCAGGACAGTGGTTTGTACTCTGTGCTTAGCCTGTGCTGCTCAACCTCCTGCTTTTGCTTGTGCTTCCCAAAGGAGTGGCAGTAATTGCACAGTCTCACTGTTCCAGGTCCTTTACCTTCACAGCACTTGGGCAAGGCCATGCATGCCTTCCCACGGAGCTGGCTGACATTGCTTTTCCCAACAAAACACTGAAGTGCAGCATGCAACAGCAGGGTCTTGACTATTCCAGGTCAGGAATAAACAAGAAAGGAGGTAACAACCCTACACACCTTAAAGGAGTAATTGAGGTCCCAGATGCAGCTTCCATCATGTGCAAAGTCACCCAGACACTTATCTTGGACCACTAGTGAGGCTCATTGGGGAAAAGGAGGGAAAACCAGGTGGATGTTAAAAAAGATTCTAGCTTTGCCCAGGCAGTTCTAAATTCCACTGACCCTGTCCCGAATGGTTTAATGCCACTGCAACAAGCAGTGCTATAGTAATACTACATAATGTATAGTAATGGTATCAGCATTACGAAATATGCAAATATCATCAGCTATTATAATTTTAACCACTCCTCTACGTGACCTATTTAAGATGACTACTTCAGTGCTTAGAGGAAAGACAAGAAAAACTCAAAAGCAAGCCAAATTAATGCACAGCCTGTGGATTCTTGCCAGTTTTAATTATTCTTTAGCATGTTCAGAGATGTTTCAAAGGCGTTCTACTTCACTTCCCACTTTTCTTCCTCTCCCACCTTAGGCATGTTTGCTCTGTGAGTGAGGTCCAATACTTTATTTGGAATATCTGGTGTGTGATTCATAGTCTTGCTTTCATGCATAAGTTTAAGAGAAGACTGAAATTATACATATCTCTTCACAAGGCCAGAGAGTGCATCGGTTGGTAACGGGAAAAAAATGTTTCAGAATTCCAAATACAATACCAGCTTACTCTAGGCAAAAGGAAATCTTAAAAATGAGAACAAATATTACAAGTAATAGAGTTATCTTAAAACAGCATCCATATTAAACACACTTAGACCATTTAGATAGTCAACATCACCACAGAAGGAAGACAGCAAACTTTGGTGGTTGAAATACAACCACTCTTCAAGCAGTGAAAAGTGTTTTAATTACATCGTTGATGTTACAGGTACTCAAAACTCTTTAATCTCACTTTCAGCTAAATGCTTGCTGTTGTTTAGCCAAATCCTTAGAACACTGACATAATCAGAAGTACTCAGCACATACATGCCGTGAAAGAGCTGTGTCAGTATCACATGCGTATGCTGACCTCTTCGGCTAAAAACAAGTCAACAGAAACCCCTAAGAGATTTTGGATCAGCAAGACACCCAAAATGACCAGTAAACTCCCAAAGACTAGAACTTGCAGCACTATTTCATATTTCTAGAAGTAATCCTGAAAACTATAGAGACAGGTGAAAAACCTACACCTTTTGAGCATGAGCATTTATGTGTTTGCCTCCTTGGAGATTTCCTGTAGGAGAGATTTTTGCAAACACAAATATGGCATTACAGAATGTATTCAAACCATGAATCAACAGAAATATGACATAAAATATTTATAACAATATAAACTGCCTATGTTGTTACTTCACTAGATAGACTTAAAGTAGATAAGAAGTGCTTTAACTATAAAAACACCTGATTCTTAAATCATTGGAGAAAGAGAGTATTGCTTTTCCCAGGTAATAACATGACATTTTTGTTAACGTAGAATATCCCTGGAATGTAGGAATATGCACAAAAAATACACCTAGTAGCACTATTTAAATCAACATAGTTTCAATCAAGTGTTCTACTTCCAACAATAACGATGCAAAGAATAAAATTCAGGAACTGAGACGGGTAGAGGGAGGGGCAAATTGTCCAAACCCCTCCCTTCCCACTGAAATTGACTGGAGGGCTGGTAATACCCACTTTCCATGTCTGCAGTGAGGTCATGGGAGAGGTTTCCGCGGGAGCCAAGGTCTCAAAGGCCGCACCCCCCCCCCCAGCCAGTCCTCACCAGCTCCTGCAGGGCACATCGTAGCGGCAGAAGCTGAGGTCCTGCAGGGCCGGAGAGCCTGTAGGGCACCAACCGGGAACGCACCTGAACCCGTGAAACAGGATTTGCCTCCAATGTCAGTCCCATCAGGGACCAGGCCATGCTCTGCAGCCTTAGCTCAGCCCTGATCGCACGCCGGCGGTGGGTGTCTGGCCTTTTTACACAGCTACAGGTGCACGCGCCTACGCTGAGGCGCTGCGGCGCCAGCCCTGACGATGCTGTGG